>NW_026948508.1:300000-467380 GCF_035770615.1 Melospiza melodia melodia
ACAGCTTCCTTCTTCACCTTTCCGAAGCTGCCGCTCTCGCCGGCTCCCGGAGGGGAAGAAGCGCCTTCTTCGCGCAAAGACGATTGTGCCGCTCACAGTGCTCTCCTTAGCGCGGCTTCTCCGAAAGACGCCCGGGAGAGGCGCCTAGCTCCGAACAGCATGGTACCTTCGTCTTTAGCGTCTCTTCTCTTCTACATCTTAGCAAAAAGCTTTTCCACTATATCTGGCAGGGAGAAACTGTGCCAGCACAGAAAACATCTCCCATTGTATTCTAGAGGATGCACAGAATCTGCCAGGTGTTTGGCAGGGAGAAAAGAAAAGTTGTCCAAAACATGTTCCAATCGAATGTTCATGTGATTGGAAAAGGCAGGAGAGTGCAAAGGTACTGTTTTCTATCAGTTGGCAAGCTGCGCACACAATCCCAGTCTTGTACAGCTTGCTTCTTCACCTTTCCGAAGCTGCCGCTCTGGCCGGCTCCCGGAGGGGAAGAAGCGCCTTCTTCGCGCAAAGACGATTGTGCCGCTCACAGTGCTCTCCTTAGCGCGGCTTCTCCGAAAGACGCCCGGGAGAGGCGCCTAGTTCCGGAAAGCATGGTGCTTTTATCTTTAGCGTCTCTTCCCGTCTACATCTTAGCAAAAAGCTTTTCCACTATGTCTGGCTAGAAAAAACTGTGCCAGCACAGAAAACATCTCCCATCGTGTTCTAGACGTTGCACGGAAAAGTGCCGAGTGTTTTGGAAGAAGGGAAAGAAGCTTGTCCAAAACAGCTTCCAATCGAATGTTCCTGAGATTGGAAAAGTCAGGAGAGTGCAAAGGTACTGTTTTCCATCAGTTGGAAAGCTGCGCACACAATCCCAGTCTTGTACAGCTTCCTTCTTCACCTTTCCGAAGCTGCCGCTCTCGCCGGCTCCCGGAGGGGAAGAAGCGCCTTCTTCGCGCAAAGACGATTGTGCCACTCACAGTGCTCTCCTTAGCGCGGCTTCTCCGAAAGACGCCCGGGAGCAGCACTTAGCTCCGGACAGCATGGTACCTTCGTCTTTAGCGTCTTTTGAGGTCTACATCGAAGCAGAAAGCTTTTCCACTATGTCTGGCTAGAAAAAACTGTGCCAGCACAGAAAACATCTCCCATCGTCTTCTAGAGAATGCACAGAGGTCTGCCAGGTGTTTGGCAGGGAGAAAAGAAAAGTTGTCCAAAACAGCTTCCAATCAAATATTCATGAGATTGGAAAAGTCAGGAGAGTGCAAAGGTACTGTTTTCTATCAGATGGCAAGCTGCGCACACAATCCCAGTCTTGTACAGCTTCCTTCTTCACCTTTCCGAAGCTGCCGCTCTCGCCGGCTCCCGGAGGGGAAGAAGCGCCTTCTTCACGCAAAGACGATTGTGCCGCTCACAGTGCTCTCCTTAGCGCGGCTTCTCCGAAAGACGCCCGGGAGAGGCACCTAGCTCCGAACAGCATGGTACCTTCATCTTTAGTGTCTCTTCTCGTCTACATCTTAGCAAAAAGCTTTTCCACTATGTCTGGCTAGAAAAAACTGTGCCAGCAAAGAAAACATCTCCCATCGTGTTCTACACTTTCCACGGAAACATGCCGAGTGTTTTGGAACGAGGGAAAGAAACTTGTCCAAAACAGCTTCCAATCGAATGTTCATGAGATTGGAAAAGTCAGGAGAGTGCAAAGGTACTGTTTTCTATCCGTTGGCAAGCTGCGCACACAATCCCAGTCTTGTACAGCTTCCTTCTTCACCTTTCCGAAGCTGCCGCTCTCGCCGGCTCCCGGAGGGGAAGAAGCGCCTTCTTCGCGCAAAGATGATTGTGCCGCTCACAGTGCTCTCCTTAGCGCGGCTTCTCCGAAAGACGCCCGGGAGAGGCGCCTAGCTCCGGAAAGCATGGTGCTTTTATCTTTAGCGTCTCTTCCCGTCTACATCTTAGCAAAAAGCTTTTCCACTATGTCTGGCTAGAAAAAACTGTGCCAGCACAGAAAACATCTCCCATCGTGTTCTAGACGTTGCACGGAAAAGTGCCGAGTGTTTTGGAAGAAGGGAAAGAAGCTTGTCCAAAACAGCTTCCAATCGAATGTTCCTGAGATTGGAAAAGTCAGGAGAGTGCAAAGGTACTGTTTTCCATCAGTTGGAAAGCTGCGCACACAATCCCACTCTTGTACAGCTTCCTTCTTCACCTTTCCGAAGCTGCCGCTCTCGCCGGCTCCCGGAGGGGAAGAAGCGCCTTCTTCGCGCAAAGACGATTGTGCCGCTCACAGTGCTGTCCTTAGCGCGGCTTCTCTGAAAGACGCCCGGGAGCAGCACTTAGCTCCGGACAGCATGGTACCTTCGTCTTTAGCGTCTTTTGAGGTCTACATCGAAGCAGAAAGCTTTTCCACTATGTCTGGCTAGAAAAAACTGTGCCAGCTCAGAAAACATCTCCCATCGTCTTCTAGAGAATGCACAGAGGTCTGCCAGGTGTTTGGCAGGGAGAAAAGAAAAGTTGTCCAAAACAGCTTCCAATCAAATATTCATGAGATTGGAAAAGTCAGGAGAGTGCAAAGGTACTGTTTTCTATCAGATGGCAAGCTGCGCACACAATCCCAGTGTTGTACAGCTTCCTTCTTCACCTTTCCGAAGCTGCCGCTCTCGCCGGCTCCCGGAGGGGAAGAAGCGCCTTCTTCGCGCAAAGACGATTGTGCCGCTCACAGTGCTCTCCTTAGCGCGGCTTCCCCGAAAGACGCCCGGGAGAGGCGCCTAGCTCCGAACAGCATGGTACCTTCATCTTTAGTGTCTCTTCTCGTCTACATCTTAGGAAAAAGCTTTTCCACTATGTCTGGCTAGAAAAAACTGTGCCAGCAAAGAAAACATCTCCCATCGTGTTCTAGACGTTCCACGGAAACATGCCGAGTGTTTTGGAACAAGGGAAAGAAACTTGTCCAAAACAGCTTCCAATCGAATGTTCATGAGATTGGAAAAGTCAGGAGAGTGCAAAGGTACTGTTTTCTATCAGTTGGCAAGCTGCGCACACAATCCCAGTCTTGTACAGCTTCCTTCTTCACCTTTCCGAAGCTGCCGCTCTCGCCGGCTCCCGGAGGGGAAGAAGCGCCTTCTTCGCGCAAAGACGATTGTGCCGCTCACAGTGCTCTCCTTAGCGCGGCTTCTCCGAAAGACGCCCGGGAGCAGCACTTAGCTCCGGAGAGCATGGTACCTTCGTCTTTAGCGTCTTTTGTGGTCTACATCTTAGCAAAAAGCTTTTCCACTATGTCTGACTAGAAAAAACTGTGCCAGCACAGAAAACATCTCCCATCGTGTTCTAGACGTTGCACGGAAAAGTGCCGAGTGTTTTGGAAGAAGGGAAAGAAGCTTGTCCAAAACAGCTTCCAATCAAATGTTCCTGAGATTGGAAAAGTCAGGAGAGTGCAAAGGTACTGTTTTCCATCAGTTGGAAAGGTGCGCACACAATCCCAGTCTTGTACAGCTTCCTTCTTCACCTTTCCGAAGCTGCCGCTCTCGCCGGCTCCCGGAGCCCAAGAAGCGCCTTCTTCGCGCAAAGACGATTGTGCCGCTCACAGTGCTCTCCTTAGCGCGGCTTCTCTGAAAGACGCCCGGGAGCAGCACTTAGCTCCGGACAGCATGGTACCTTCGTCTTTAGCGTCTTTTGAGGTCTACATCGAAGCAGAAAGCTTTTCCACTATGTCTGGCTAGAAAAAACTGTGCCAGCACAGAAAACATCTCCCATCGTCTTCTAGAGAATGCACAGAGGTCTGCCAGGTGTTTGGCAGGGAGAAAAGAAAAGTTGTCCAAAACAGCTTCCAATCAAATATTCATGAGATTGGAAAAGTCAGGAGAGTGCAAAGGTACTGTTTTCTATCAGATGGCAAGCTGCGCACACAATCCCAGTCTTGTACAGCTTCCTTCTTCACCTTTCCGAAGCTGCCGCTCTCGCCGGCTCCCGGAGGGGAAGAAGCGCCTTCTTCACGCAAAGACGATTGTGCCGCTCACAGTGCTCTCCTTAGCGCGGCTTCTCCGAAAGACGCCCGGGAGAGGCACCTAGCTCCGAACAGCATGGTACCTTCATCTTTAGTGTCTCTTCTCGTCTACATCTTAGCAAAAAGCTTTTCCACTATGTCTGGCTAGAAAAAACTGTGCCAGCAAAGAAAACATCTCCCATCGTGTTCTACACTTTCCACGGAAACATGCCGAGTGTTTTGGAACGAGGGAAAGAAACTTGTCCAAAACAGCTTCCAATCGAATGTTCATGAGATTGGAAAAGTCAGGAGAGTGCAAAGGTACTGTTTTCTATCCGTTGGCAAGCTGCGCACACAATCCCAGTCTTGTACAGCTTCCTTCTTCACCTTTCCGAAGCTGCCGCTCTCGCCGGCTCCCGGAGGGGAAGAAGCGCCTTCTTCGCGCAAAGACGATTGTGCCGCTCACAGTGCTCTCCTTAGCGCGGCTTCTCCGAAAGACGCCCGGGAGAGGCGCCTAGCTCCGAACAGCATGGTACCTTCGTCTTTAGCGTCTCTTCTCTTCTACATCTTAGCAAAAAGCTTTTCCACTATATCTGGCAGGGAGAAACTGTGCCAGCACAGAAAACATCTCCCATTGTATTCTAGAGGATGCACAGAATCTGCCAGGTGTTTGGCAGGGAGAAAAGAAAAGTTGTCCAAAACATGTTCCAATCGAATGTTCATGTGATTGGAAAAGGCAGGAGAGTGCAAAGGTACTGTTTTCTATCAGTTGGCAAGCTGCGCACACAATCCCAGTCTTGTACAGCTTGCTTCTTCACCTTTCCGAAGCTGCCGCTCTGGCCGGCTCCCGGAGGGGAAGAAGCGCCTTCTTCGCGCAAAGATGATTGTGCCGCTCACAGTGCTCTCCTTAGCGCGGCTTCTCCGAAAGACGCCCGGGAGAGGCGCCTAGTTCCGGAAAGCATGGTGCTTTTATCTTTAGCGTCTCTTCCCGTCTACATCTTAGCAAAAAGCTTTTCCACTATGTCTGGCTAGAAAAAACTGTGCCAGCACAGAAAACATCTCCCATCGTGTTCTAGACGTTGCACGGAAAAGTGCCGAGTGTTTTGGAAGAAGGGAAAGAAGCTTGTCCAAAACAGCTTCCAATCGAATGTTCCTGAGATTGGAAAAGTCAGGAGAGTGCAAAGGTACTGTTTTCCATCAGTTGGAAAGCTGCGCACACAATCCCAGTCTTGTACAGCTTCCTTCTTCACCTTTCCGAAGCTGCCGCTCTCGCCGGCTCCCGGAGGGGAAGAAGCGCCTTCTTCGCGCAAAGACGATTGTGCCACTCACAGTGCTCTCCTTAGCGCGGCTTCTCCGAAAGACGCCCGGGAGCAGCACTTAGCTCCGGACAGCATGGTACCTTCGTCTTTAGCGTCTTTTGAGGTCTACATCGAAGCAGAAAGCTTTTCCACTATGTCTGGCTAGAAAAAACTGTGCCAGCACAGAAAACATCTCCCATCGTCTTCTAGAGAATGCACAGAGGTCTGCCAGGTGTTTGGCAGGGAGAAAAGAAAAGTTGTCCAAAACAGCTTCCAATCAAATATTCATGAGATTGGAAAAGTCAGGAGAGTGCAAAGGTACTGTTTTCTATCAGATGGCAAGCTGCGCACACAATCCCAGTCTTGTACAGCTTCCTTCTTCACCTTTCCGAAGCTGCCGCTCTCGCCGGCTCCCGGAGGGGAAGAAGCGCCTTCTTCACGCAAAGACGATTGTGCCGCTCACAGTGCTCTCCTTAGCGCGGCTTCTCCGAAAGACGCCCGGGAGAGGCACCTAGCTCCGAACAGCATGGTACCTTCATCTTTAGTGTCTCTTCTCGTCTACATCTTAGCAAAAAGCTTTTCCACTATGTCTGGCTAGAAAAAACTGTGCCAGCAAAGAAAACATCTCCCATCGTGTTCTACACTTTCCACGGAAACATGCCGAGTGTTTTGGAACGAGGGAAAGAAACTTGTCCAAAACAGCTTCCAATCGAATGTTCATGAGATTGGAAAAGTCAGGAGAGTGCAAAGGTACTGTTTTCTATCCGTTGGCAAGCTGCGCACACAATCCCAGTCTTGTACAGCTTCCTTCTTCACCTTTCCGAAGCTGCCGCTCTCGCCGGCTCCCGGAGGGGAAGAAGCGCCTTCTTCGCGCAAAGATGATTGTGCCGCTCACAGTGCTCTCCTTAGCGCGGCTTCTCCGAAAGACGCCCGGGAGAGGCGCCTAGCTCCGGAAAGCATGGTGCTTTTATCTTTAGCGTCTCTTCCCGTCTACATCTTAGCAAAAAGCTTTTCCACTATGTCTGGCTAGAAAAAACTGTGCCAGCACAGAAAACATCTCCCATCGTGTTCTAGACGTTGCACGGAAAAGTGCCGAGTGTTTTGGAAGAAGGGAAAGAAGCTTGTCCAAAACAGCTTCCAATCGAATGTTCCTGAGATTGGAAAAGTCAGGAGAGTGCAAAGGTACTGTTTTCCATCAGTTGGAAAGCTGCGCACACAATCCCACTCTTGTACAGCTTCCTTCTTCACCTTTCCGAAGCTGCCGCTCTCGCCGGCTCCCGGAGGGGAAGAAGCGCCTTCTTCGCGCAAAGACGATTGTGCCGCTCACAGTGCTCTCCTTAGCGCGGCTTCTCTGAAAGACGCCCGGGAGCAGCACTTAGCTCCGGACAGCATGGTACCTTCGTCTTTAGCGTCTTTTGAGGTCTACATCGAAGCAGAAAGCTTTTCCACTATGTCTGGCTAGAAAAAACTGTGCCAGCTCAGAAAACATCTCCCATCGTCTTCTAGAGAATGCACAGAGATCTGCCAGGTGTTTGGCAGGGAGAAAAGAAAAGTTGTCCAAAACAGCTTCCAATCAAATATTCATGAGATTGGAAAAGTCAGGAGAGTGCAAAGGTACTGTTTTCTATCAGATGGCAAGCTGCGCACACAATCCCAGTGTTGTACAGCTTCCTTCTTCACCTTTCCGAAGCTGCCGCTCTCGCCGGCTCCCGGAGGGGAAGAAGCGCCTTCTTCGCGCAAAGACGATTGTGCCGCTCACAGTGCTCTCCTTAGCGCGGCTTCCCCGAAAGACGCCCGGGAGAGGCGCCTAGCTCCGAACAGCATGGTACCTTCATCTTTAGTGTCTCTTCTCGTCTACATCTTAGGAAAAAGCTTTTCCACTATGTCTGGCTAGAAAAAACTGTGCCAGCAAAGAAAACATCTCCCATCGTGTTCTAGACGTTCCACGGAAACATGCCGAGTGTTTTGGAACAAGGGAAAGAAACTTGTCCAAAACAGCTTCCAATCGAATGTTCATGAGATTGGAAAAGTCAGGAGAGTGCAAAGGTACTGTTTTCTATCAGTTGGCAAGCTGCGCACACAATCCCAGTCTTGTACAGCTTCCTTCTTCACCTTTCCGAAGCTGCCGCTCTCGCCGGCTCCCGGAGGGGAAGAAGCGCCTTCTTCGCGCAAAGACGATTGTGCCGCTCACAGTGCTCTCCTTAGCGCGGCTTCTCCGAAAGACGCCCGGGAGCAGCACTTAGCTCCGGAGAGCATGGTACCTTCGTCTTTAGCGTCTTTTGTGGTCTACATCTTAGCAAAAAGCTTTTCCACTATGTCTGACTAGAAAAAACTGTGCCAGCACAGAAAACATCTCCCATCGTGTTCTAGACGTTGCACGGAAAAGTGCCGAGTGTTTTGGAAGAAGGGAAAGAAGCTTGTCCAAAACAGCTTCCAATCAAATGTTCCTGAGATTGGAAAAGTCAGGAGAGTGCAAAGGTACTGTTTTCCATCAGTTGGCAAGCTGCGCACACAATCCCAGTCTTGTACAGCTTCCTTCTTCACCTTTCCGAAGCTGCCGCTCTCGCCGGCTCCCGGAGCCCAAGAAGCGCCTTCTTCGCGCAAAGACGATTGTGCCGCTCACAGTGCTCTCCTTAGCGCGGCTTCTCTGAAAGACGCCCGGGAGCAGCACTTAGCTCCGGACAGCATGGTACCTTCGTCTTTAGCGTCTTTTGAGGTCTACATCGAAGCAGAAAGCTTTTCCACTATGTCTGGCTAGAAAAAACTGTGCCAGCACAGAAAACATCTCCCATCGTCTTCTAGAGAATGCACAGAGGTCTGCCAGGTGTTTGGCAGGGAGAAAAGAAAAGTTGTCCAAAACAGCTTCCAATCAAATATTCATGAGATTGGAAAAGTCAGGAGAGTGCAAAGGTACTGTTTTCTATCAGATGGCAAGCTGCGCACACAATCCCAGTCTTGTACAGCTTCCTTCTTCACCTTTCCGAAGCTGCCGCTCTCGCCGGCTCCCGGAGGGGAAGAAGCGCCTTCTTCACGCAAAGACGATTGTGCCGCTCACAGTGCTCTCCTTAGCGCGGCTTCTCCGAAAGACGCCCGGGAGAGGCACCTAGCTCCGAACAGCATGGTACCTTCATCTTTAGTGTCTCTTCTCGTCTACATCTTAGCAAAAAGCTTTTCCACTATGTCTGGCTAGAAAAAACTGTGCCAGCAAAGAAAACATCTCCCATCGTGTTCTACACTTTCCACGGAAACATGCCGAGTGTTTTGGAACGAGGGAAAGAAACTTGTCCAAAACAGCTTCCAATCGAATGTTCATGAGATTGGAAAAGTCAGGAGAGTGCAAAGGTACTGTTTTCTATCCGTTGGCAAGCTGCGCACACAATCCCAGTCTTGTACAGCTTCCTTCTTCACCTTTCCGAAGCTGCCGCTCTCGCCGGCTCCCGGAGGGGAAGAAGCGCCTTCTTCGCGCAAAGACGATTGTGCCGCTCACAGTGCTCTCCTTAGCGCGGCTTCTCCGAAAGACGCCCGGGAGAGGCGCCTAGCTCCGGAAAGCATGGTGCTTTTATCTTTAGCGTCTCTTCCCGTCTACATCTTAGCAAAAAGCTTTTCCACTATGTCTGGCTAGAAAAAACTGTGCCAGCACAGAAAACATCTCCCATCGTGTTCTAGACGTTGCACGGAAAAGTGCCGAGTGTTTTGGAAGAAGGGAAAGAAGCTTGTCCAAAACAGCTTCCAATCGAATGTTCCTGAGATTGGAAAAGTCAGGAGAGTGCAAAGGTACTGTTTTCCATCAGTTGGAAAGCTGCGCACACAATCCCACTCTTGTACAGCTTCCTTCTTCACCTTTCCGAAGCTGCCGCTCTCGCCGGCTCCCGGAGGGGAAGAAGCGCCTTCTTCGCGCAAAGACGATTGTGCCGCTCACAGTGCTCTCCTTAGCGCGGCTTCTCTGAAAGACGCCCGGGAGCAGCACTTAGCTCCGGACAGCATGGTACCTTCGTCTTTAGCGTCTTTTGAGGTCTACATCGAAGCAGAAAGCTTTTCCACTATGTCTGGCTAGAAAAAACTGTGCCAGCTCAGAAAACATCTCCCATCGTCTTCTAGAGAATGCACAGAGGTCTGCCAGGTGTTTGGCAGGGAGAAAAGGAAAGTTGTCCAAAACAGCTTCCAATCAAATATTCATGAGATTGGAAAAGTCAGGAGAGTGCAAAGGTACTGTTTTCTATCAGATGGCAAGCTGCGCACACAATCCCAGTGTTGTACAGCTTCCTTCTTCACCTTTCCGAAGCTGCCGCTCTCGCCGGCTCCCGGAGGGGAAGAAGCGCCTTCTTCGCGCAAAGACGATTGTGCCGCTCACAGTGCTCTCCTTAGCGCGGCTTCCCCGAAAGACGCCCGGGAGAGGCGCCTAGCTCCGAACAGCATGGTACCTTCATCTTTAGTGTCTCTTCTCGTCTACATCTTAGCAAAAAGCTTTTCCACTATGTCTGGCTAGAAAAAACTGTGCCAGCAAAGAAAACATCTCCCATCGTGTTCTAGACGTTCCACGGAAACATGCCGAGTGTTTTGGAACAAGGGAAAGAAACTTGTCCAAAACAGCTTCCAATCGAATGTTCATGAGATTGGAAAAGTCAGGAGAGTGCAAAGGTACTGTTTTCTATCAGTTGGCAAGCTGCGCACACAATCCCAGTCTTGTACAGCTTCCTTCTTCACCTTTCCGAAGCTGCCGCTCTCGCCGGCTCCCGGAGGGGAAGAAGCGCCTTCTTCGCGCAAAGACGATTGTGCCGCTCACAGTGCTCTCCTTAGCGCGGCTTCTCCGAAAGACGCCCGGGAGCAGCACTTAGCTCCGGAGAGCATGGTACCTTCGTCTTTAGCGTCTTTTGTGGTCTACATCTTAGCAAAAAGCTTTTCCACTATGTCTGACTAGAAAAAACTGTGCCAGCACAGAAAACATCTCCCATCGTGTTCTAGACGTTGCACGGAAAAGTGCCGAGTGTTTTGGAAGAAGGGAAAGAAGCTTGTCCAAAACAGCTTCCAATCAAATGTTCCTGAGATTGGAAAAGTCAGGAGAGTGCAAAGGTACTGTTTTCCATCAGTTGGAAAGGTGCGCACACAATCCCAGTCTTGTACAGCTTCCTTCTTCACCTTTCCGAAGCTGCCGCTCTCGCCGGCTCCCGGAGCCCAAGAAGCGCCTTCTTCGCGCAAAGACGATTGTGCCGCTCACAGTGCTCTCCTTAGCGCGGCTTCTCTGAAAGACGCCCGGGAGCAGCACTTAGCTCCGGACAGCATGGTACCTTCGTCAATAGCGTCTTTTGAGGTCTACATCGAAGCAGAAAGCTTTTCCACTATGTCTGGCTAGAAAAAACTGTGCCAGCACAGAAAACATCTCCCATCGTCCTCTAGAGAATGCACAGAGGTCTGCCAGGTGTTTGGCAGGGAGAAAAGAAAAGTTGTCCAAAACAGCTTCCAATCAAATATTCATGAGATTGGAAAAGTCAGGAGAGTGCAAAAGTACTGTTTTCTATCAGATGGCAAGCTGCGCACGCAATCCCAGTGTTGTACAGCTTCCTTCTTCACCTTTCCGAAGCTGCCGCTCTGGCCGGCTCCCGGAGGGGAAGAAGCGCCTTCTTCGCGCAAAGACGATTGTGCCGCTCACAGTGCTCTCCTTAGCGCGGCTTCCCCGAAAGACGCCCGGGAGAGACGCCTAGCTCCGAACAGCATGGTACCTTCATCTTTAGTGTCTCTTCTCGTCTACATCTTAGCAAAAAGCTTTTCCACTATGTCTGGCTAGAAAAAACTGTGCCAGCAAAGAAAACATCTCCCATCGTGTTCTAGACGTTCCACGGAAACATGCCGAATGTTTTGGAACGAGGGAAAGAAACTTGTGCAAAACAGCTTCCAATCGAATGTTCATGAGATTGGAAAAGTCAGGAGAGTGCAAAGGTACTGTTTTCTATCCGTTGGCAAGCTGCGCACACAATCCCAGTCTTGTACAGCTTCCTTCTTCACCTTTCCGAAGCTGCCGCTCTCGCCGGCTCCCGGAGGGGAAGAAGCGCCTTCTTCGCGCAAAGACGATTGTGCCGCTCACAGTGCTCTCCTTAGCGCGGCTTCTCCGAAAGACGCCCGGGAGAGGCGCCTAGCTCCGGAAAGCATGGTGCTTTTATCTTTAGCGTCTCTTCCCGTCTACATCTTAGCAAAAAGCTTTTCCACTATGTCTGGCTAGAAAAAACTGTGCCAGCACAGAAAACATCTCCCATCGTGTTCTAGACGTTGCACGGAAAAGTGCCGAGTGTTTTGGAAGAAGGGAAAGAAGCTTGTCCAAAACAGCTTCCAATCGAATGTTCCTGAGATTGGAAAAGTCAGGAGAGTGCAAAGGTACTGTTTTCCATCAGTTGGAAAGCTGCGCACACAATCCCACTCTTGTACAGCTTCCTTCTTCACCTTTCCGAAGCTGCCGCTCTCGCCGGCTCCCGGAGGGGAAGAAGCGCCTTCTTCGCGCAAAGACGATTGTGCCGCTCACAGTGCTCTCCTTAGCGCGGCTTCTCTGAAAGACGCCCGGGAGCAGCACTTAGCTCCGGACAGCATGGTACCTTCGTCTTTAGCGTCTTTTGTGGTCTACATCTTAGCAAAAAGCTTTTCCACTATGTCTGGCAGGGAGAAACTCTGCCAGCACAGAAAACATCTCCCAAAGTGTTCTAGAGGATACACGGAGTTCTGCCGAGTGTTCTGGAAGAAGGGACTGAAACTTGTCCAAAACAGCTTCCAATCAAATGTTCATGAGATTGGAAAAGTCAGGAGAGTGCAAAGGTACTGTTTTCTATCAGTTGGCAAGCTGCGCACACAATCCCAGTCTTGTACAGCTTCCTTCTTCACCTTTCCGAAGCTGCCGCTCTCGCCGGCTCCCGGAGGGGAAGAAGCGCCTTCTTCGCGCAAAGACGATTGTGCCGCTCACAGTGCTCTCCTTAGCGCGGCTTCTCCGAAAGACGCCCGGGAGAGGCGCCTAGCTCCGAACAGCATGGTACCTTCATCTTTAGTGTCTCTTCTCGTCTACATCTTAGCAAAAAGCTTTTCCACTATGTCTGGCTAGAAAAAACTGTGCCAGCAAAGAAAACATCTCCCATCGTGTTCTAGACGTTCCACGGAAACATGCCGAGTGTTTTGGAAGAAGGGAAAGAAGCTTGTCCAAAACAGCTTCCAATCAAATGTTCCTGAGATTGGAAAAGTCAGGAGAGTGCAAAGGTACTGTTTTCCATCAGTTGGCAAGCTGCGCACACAATCCCAGTCTTGTACAGCTTCCTTCTTCACCTTTCCGAAGCTGCCGCTCTCGCCGGCTCCCGGAGCCCAAGAAGCGCCTTCTTCGCGCAAAGACGATTGTGCCGCTCACAGTGCTCTCCTTAGCGCGGCTTCTCTGAAAGACGCCCGGGAGCAGCACTTAGCTCCGGACAGCATGGTACCTTCGTCTTTAGCGTCTTTTGAGGTCTACATCGAAGCAGAAAGCTTTTCCACTATGTCTGGCTAGAAAAAACTGTGCCAGCACAGAAAACATCTCCCATCGTCTTCTAGAGAATGCACAGAGGTCTGCCAGGTGTTTGGCAGGGAGAAAAGAAAAGTTGTCCAAAACAGCTTCCAATCAAATATTCATGAGATTGGAAAAGTCAGGAGAGTGCAAAGGTACTGTTTTCTATCAGATGGCAAGCTGCGCACACAATCCCAGTCTTGTACAGCTTCCTTCTTCACCTTTCCGAAGCTGCCGCTCTCGCCGGCTCCCGGAGGGGAAGAAGCGCCTTCTTCACGCAAAGACGATTGTGCCGCTCACAGTGCTCTCCTTAGCGCGGCTTCTCCGAAAGACGCCCGGGAGAGGCACCTAGCTCCGAACAGCATGGTACCTTCATCTTTAGTGTCTCTTCTCGTCTACATCTTAGCAAAAAGCTTTTCCACTATGTCTGGCTAGAAAAAACTGTGCCAGCAAAGAAAACATCTCCCATCGTGTTCTACACTTTCCACGGAAACATGCCGAGTGTTTTGGAACGAGGGAAAGAAACTTGTCCAAAACAGCTTCCAATCGAATGTTCATGAGATTGGAAAAGTCAGGAGAGTGCAAAGGTACTGTTTTCTATCCGTTGGCAAGCTGCGCACACAATCCCAGTCTTGTACAGCTTCCTTCTTCACCTTTCCGAAGCTGCCGCTCTCGCCGGCTCCCGGAGGGGAAGAAGCGCCTTCTTCGCGCAAAGACGATTGTGCCGCTCACAGTGCTCTCCTTAGCGCGGCTTCTCCGAAAGACGCCCGGGAGAGGCGCCTAGCTCCGGAAAGCATGGTGCTTTTATCTTTAGCGTCTCTTCCCGTCTACATCTTAGCAAAAAGCTTTTCCACTATGTCTGGCTAGAAAAAACTGTGCCAGCACAGAAAACATCTCCCATCGTGTTCTAGACGTTGCACGGAAAAGTGCCGAGTGTTTTGGAAGAAGGGAAAGAAGCTTGTCCAAAACAGCTTCCAATCGAATGTTCCTGAGATTGGAAAAGTCAGGAGAGTGCAAAGGTACTGTTTTCCATCAGTTGGAAAGCTGCGCACACAATCCCACTCTTGTACAGCTTCCTTCTTCACCTTTCCGAAGCTGCCGCTCTCGCCGGCTCCCGGAGGGGAAGAAGCGCCTTCTTCGCGCAAAGACGATTGTGCCGCTCACAGTGCTCTCCTTAGCGCGGCTTCTCTGAAAGACGCCCGGGAGCAGCACTTAGCTCCGGACAGCATGGTACCTTCGTCTTTAGCGTCTTTTGAGGTCTACATCGAAGCAGAAAGCTTTTCCACTATGTCTGGCTAGAAAAAACTGTGCCAGCTCAGAAAACATCTCCCATCGTCTTCTAGAGAATGCACAGAGGTCTGCCAGGTGTTTGGCAGGGAGAAAAGGAAAGTTGTCCAAAACAGCTTCCAATCAAATATTCATGAGATTGGAAAAGTCAGGAGAGTGCAAAGGTACTGTTTTCTATCAGATGGCAAGCTGCGCACACAATCCCAGTGTTGTACAGCTTCCTTCTTCACCTTTCCGAAGCTGCCGCTCTCGCCGGCTCCCGGAGGGGAAGAAGCGCCTTCTTCGCGCAAAGACGATTGTGCCGCTCACAGTGCTCTCCTTAGCGCGGCTTCCCCGAAAGACGCCCGGGAGAGGCGCCTAGCTCCGAACAGCATGGTACCTTCATCTTTAGTGTCTCTTCTCGTCTACATCTTAGCAAAAAGCTTTTCCACTATGTCTGGCTAGAAAAAACTGTGCCAGCAAAGAAAACATCTCCCATCGTGTTCTAGACGTTCCACGGAAACATGCCGAGTGTTTTGGAACAAGGGAAAGAAACTTGTCCAAAACAGCTTCCAATCGAATGTTCATGAGATTGGAAAAGTCAGGAGAGTGCAAAGGTACTGTTTTCTATCAGTTGGCAAGCTGCGCACACAATCCCAGTCTTGTACAGCTTCCTTCTTCACCTTTCCGAAGCTGCCGCTCTCGCCGGCTCCCGGAGGGGAAGAAGCGCCTTCTTCGCGCAAAGACGATTGTGCCGCTCACAGTGCTCTCCTTAGCGCGGCTTCTCCGAAAGACGCCCGGGAGCAGCACTTAGCTCCGGAGAGCATGGTACCTTCGTCTTTAGCGTCTTTTGTGGTCTACATCTTAGCAAAAAGCTTTTCCACTATGTCTGACTAGAAAAAACTGTGCCAGCACAGAAAACATCTCCCATCGTGTTCTAGACGTTGCACGGAAAAGTGCCGAGTGTTTTGGAAGAAGGGAAAGAAGCTTGTCCAAAACAGCTTCCAATCAAATGTTCCTGAGATTGGAAAAGTCAGGAGAGTGCAAAGGTACTGTTTTCCATCAGTTGGAAAGGTGCGCACACAATCCCAGTCTTGTACAGCTTCCTTCTTCACCTTTCCGAAGCTGCCGCTCTCGCCGGCTCCCGGAGCCCAAGAAGCGCCTTCTTCGCGCAAAGACGATTGTGCCGCTCACAGTGCTCTCCTTAGCGCGGCTTCTCTGAAAGACGCCCGGGAGCAGCACTTAGCTCCGGACAGCATGGTACCTTCGTCAATAGCGTCTTTTGAGGTCTACATCGAAGCAGAAAGCTTTTCCACTATGTCTGGCTAGAAAAAACTGTGCCAGCACAGAAAACATCTCCCATCGTCCTCTAGAGAATGCACAGAGGTCTGCCAGGTGTTTGGCAGGGAGAAAAGAAAAGTTGTCCAAAACAGCTTCCAATCAAATATTCATGAGATTGGAAAAGTCAGGAGAGTGCAAAAGTACTGTTTTCTATCAGATGGCAAGCTGCGCACGCAATCCCAGTGTTGTACAGCTTCCTTCTTCACCTTTCCGAAGCTGCCGCTCTGGCCGGCTCCCGGAGGGGAAGAAGCGCCTTCTTCGCGCAAAGACGATTGTGCCGCTCACAGTGCTCTCCTTAGCGCGGCTTCCCCGAAAGACGCCCGGGAGAGACGCCTAGCTCCGAACAGCATGGTACCTTCATCTTTAGTGTCTCTTCTCGTCTACATCTTAGCAAAAAGCTTTTCCACTATGTCTGGCTAGAAAAAACTGTGCCAGCAAAGAAAACATCTCCCATCGTGTTCTAGACGTTCCACGGAAACATGCCGAATGTTTTGGAACGAGGGAAAGAAACTTGTGCAAAACAGCTTCCAATCGAATGTTCATGAGATTGGAAAAGTCAGGAGAGTGCAAAGGTACTGTTTTCTATCCGTTGGCAAGCTGCGCACACAATCCCAGTCTTGTACAGCTTCCTTCTTCACCTTTCCGAAGCTGCCGCTCTCGCCGGCTCCCGGAGGGGAAGAAGCGCCTTCTTCGCGCAAAGACGATTGTGCCGCTCACAGTGCTCTCCTTAGCGCGGCTTCTCCGAAAGACGCCCGGGAGAGGCGCCTAGCTCCGGAAAGCATGGTGCTTTTATCTTTAGCGTCTCTTCCCGTCTACATCTTAGCAAAAAGCTTTTCCACTATGTCTGGCTAGAAAAAACTGTGCCAGCACAGAAAACATCTCCCATCGTGTTCTAGACGTTGCACGGAAAAGTGCCGAGTGTTTTGGAAGAAGGGAAAGAAGCTTGTCCAAAACAGCTTCCAATCGAATGTTCCTGAGATTGGAAAAGTCAGGAGAGTGCAAAGGTACTGTTTTCCATCAGTTGGAAAGCTGCGCACACAATCCCACTCTTGTACAGCTTCCTTCTTCACCTTTCCGAAGCTGCCGCTCTCGCCGGCTCCCGGAGGGGAAGAAGCGCCTTCTTCGCGCAAAGACGATTGTGCCGCTCACAGTGCTCTCCTTAGCGCGGCTTCTCTGAAAGACGCCCGGGAGCAGCACTTAGCTCCGGACAGCATGGTACCTTCGTCTTTAGCGTCTTTTGTGGTCTACATCTTAGCAAAAAGCTTTTCCACTATGTCTGGCAGGGAGAAACTCTGCCAGCACAGAAAACATCTCCCAAAGTGTTCTAGAGGATACACGGAGTTCTGCCGAGTGTTCTGGAAGAAGGGACTGAAACTTGTCCAAAACAGCTTCCAATCAAATGTTCATGAGATTGGAAAAGTCAGGAGAGTGCAAAGGTACTGTTTTCTATCAGTTGGCAAGCTGCGCACACAATCCCAGTCTTGTACAGCTTCCTTCTTCACCTTTCCGAAGCTGCCGCTCTCGCCGGCTCCCGGAGGGGAAGAAGCGCCTTCTTCGCGCAAAGACGATTGTGCCGCTCACAGTGCTCTCCTTAGCGCGGCTTCTCCGAAAGACGCCCGGGAGAGGCGCCTAGCTCCGAACAGCATGGTACCTTCATCTTTAGTGTCTCTTCTCGTCTACATCTTAGCAAAAAGCTTTTCCACTATGTCTGGCTAGAAAAAACTGTGCCAGCAAAGAAAACATCTCCCATCGTGTTCTAGACGTTCCACGGAAACATGCCGAGTGTTTTGGAAGAAGGGACTGAAACTTGTCCAAAACAGCTTCCAATCGAATGTTCATGAGATTGGAAAAGTCAGGAGAGTGCAAAGGTACTGTTTTCTATCAGTTGGCAAGCTGCGCACACAATCCCAGTCTTGTACAGCTTCCTTCTTCACCTTTCCGAAGCTGCCGCTCTCGCCGGCTCCCGGAGGGGAAGAAGCGCCTTCTTCGCGCAAAGACGATTGTGCCGCTCACAGTGCTCTCCTTAGCGCGGCTTCTCCGAAAGACGCCCGGGAGCAGCACTTAGCTCCGGAGAGCATGCTACCTTCGTCTTTAGCGTCTTTTGTGGTCTACATCGAAGCAAAAAGCTTTTCCACTATGTCTGGCAGGGAGAAATTGTGCCAGCACAGAAAACATCTCCCAAAGTGTTCTTGAGGATACACGGAGTTCTGCCGAGTGTTTTGGAAGAAGGGAAAGAAGCTTGTCCAAAACAGCTTCCAATCGAATGTTCCTGAGATTGGAAAAGTCAGGAGAGTGCAAAGGTACTGTTTTCTATCAGTTGGCAAGCTGCGCACACAATCCCAGTCTTGTACAGCTTCCTTCTTCACCTTTCCGAAGCTGCCGCTCTCGCCGGCTCCCGGAGGGGAAGAAGCGCCTTCTTCACGCAAAGACGATTGTGCCGCTCACAGTGCTCCCCTTAGCGCGGCTTCTCCGAAAGACGCCCGGGAGCAGCGCTTAGCTCTGGACAGCATGGTACCTTCATCTTTAGCGTCTCTTCTCTTCCACGTCTTAGCAAAAAAGCTTTTCCACTATATCTGGCTGGAAAAAATTGTTCCAGCAAAAAAAACATCTCCCATCATGTTCTTGATTTTGCACGGAAAAGTGCCGAGTGTTTTGGAAGATGAGAAAGAAACTTGTTCACAACAGCTTCCAATCGAATGTTCATGAGATTGGAAAAGTCAGGAGAGTGCAAAGGTACTGTTTCTATCCGTTGGCAAGCTGCGCACACAATCCCAGTCTTGTACAGCTTCCTTCTTCACCTTTCCGAAGCTGCCGCTCTCGCCGGCTCCCGGAGGGGAAGAAGCGCCTTCTTCGCGCAAAGACGATTGTGCCGCTCACAGTGCTCTCCTTAGCGCGGCTTCTCCGAAAGACGCCCGGGAGAGGCGCCTAGCTCCGAACAGCATGGTACCTTCGTCTTTAGCGTCTCTTCTCTTCTACATCTTAGCAAAAAGCTTTTCCACTATATCTGGCAGGGAGAAACTGTGCCAGCACAGAAAACATCTCCCATCGTATTCTAGAGGATGCACAGAATCTGCCAGGTGTTTGGCAGGGAGAAAAGAAAAGTTGTCCAAAACAGCTTCCAATCGAATGTTCATGTGATTGGAAAAGGCAGGAGAGTGCAAAGGTACTGTTTTCTATCAGTTGGCAAGCTGCGCACACAATCCCAGTCTTGTACAGCTTCCTTCTTCACCTTTCCGAAGCTGCCGCTCTCGCCGGCTCCCGGAGGGGAAGAAGCGCCTTCTTCGCGCAAAGACGATTGTGCCGCTCACAGTGCTCTCCTTAGCGCGGCTTCTCCGAAAGACGCCCGGGAGAGGCGCTTAGCTCCGAACAGCATGGTACCTTCGTCTTTAGCGTCTCTTCTCGTCTACATCTTAGCAAAAAGCTTTTCCACTATGTCTGGCTAGAAAAAACTGTGCCAGCACAGAAAATATCTCCCATCGTATTCTAGAGGATGCACAGAATCTGCCAGGTGTTTGGCAGGGAGAAAAAAAAGTTGTCCAAAACATGTTCCAATCGAATGTTCATGTGATTGGAAAAGGCAGGAGAGTGCAAAGGTACTGTTTTCTATCAGTTGGCAAGCTGCGCACACAATCCCAGTCTTGTACAGCTTCCTTCTTCACCTTTCCGAAGCTGCCGCTCTCGCCGGCTCCCGGAGGGGAAGAAGCGCCTTCTTCGCGCAAAGACGATTGTGCCGCTCACAGTGCTCTCCTTAGCGCGGCTTCTCCGAAAGACGCCCGGGAGAGGCGCCTAGCTCCGGAAAGCATGGTGCTTTTATCTTTAGCGTCTCTTCCCGTCTACATCTTAGCAAAAAGCTTTTCCACTATGTCTGGCTAGAAAAAACTGTGCCAGCACAGAAAACATCTCCCATCGTGTTCTAGACGTTGCACGGAAAAGTGCCGAGTGTTTTGGAAGAAGGGAAAGAAGCTTGTCCAAAACAGCTTCCAATCGAATGTTCATGAGATTGGAAAAGTCAGGAGAGTGCAAAGGTACTCTTTTCCATCAGTTGGAAAGCTGCGCACACAATCCCAGTCTTGTACAGCTTCCTTCTTCACCTTTCCGAAGCTGCCGCTCTCGCCGGCTCCCGGAGGGGAAGAAGCGCCTTCTTCGCGCAAAGACGATTGTGCCGCTCACAGTGCTCTCCTTAGCGCGGCTTCTCTGAAAGACGCCCGGGAGCAGCACTTAGCTCTGGACAGCATGGTACCTTCGTCTTTAGCGTCTTTTGAGCTCTACAACGAAGCAGAAAGCTTTTCCACTATGTCTGGCTAGAAAAAACTGTGCCAGCACAGAAAACATCTCCCATCGTCTTCTAGAGAATGCACAGAGGTCTGCCAGGTGTTTGGCAGGGAGAAAAGAAAACTTGTTCACAACAGCTTCCAATCGAATGTTCATGAGATTGGAAAAGTCAGGAGAGTGCAAAGGTACTGTTTTCTATCAGATGGCAAGCTGCGCACACAATCCCAGTGTTGTACAGCTTCCTTCTTCACCTTTCCGAAGCTGCCACTCTGGCCGGCTCCCGGAGGGGAAGAAGCGCCTTCTTCGCGCAAAGACGATTGTGCCGCTCACAGTGCTCTCCTTAGCGCGGCTTCCCCGAAAGACGCCCGGGAGAGGCGCCTAGCTCCCAACAGCTTGGTACCTTCATCTTTAGTGTCTCTTCTCGTCTACATCTTATCAAAAAGCTTTTCCACTATGTCTGGCTAGAAAAAACTGTGCCAGCAAAGAAAACATCTCCCATCGTGTTCTAGACTTTCCACGGAAACATGCCGAGTGTTTTGGAAGAAGGGACTGAAACTTGTCCAAAACAGCTTCCAATCGAATGTTCATGAGATTGGAAAAGTCAGGAGAGTGCAAAGGTACTGTTTTCTATCCGTTGGCAAGCTGCGCACACAATCCCAGTCTTGTACAGCTTCCTTCTTCACCTTTCCGAAGCTGCCGCTCTCGCCGGCTCCCGGAGGGGAAGAAGCGCCTTCTTCGCGCAAAGACGATTGTGCCGCTCACAGTGCTCTCCTTAGCGCGGCTTCTCTGAAAGACGCCCGGGAGAGGCGCCTAGCTCCGGAAAGTATGGTGCTTTTATCTTTAGCGTCTCTTCCCGTCTACATCTTAGCAAAAAGCTTTTCCACTATGTCTGGCTAGAAAAAACTGTGCCAGCACAGAAAACATCTCCCATCGTGTTCTAGACGTTGCACGGAAAAGTGCCGAGTGTTTTGGAAGAAGGGAAAGAAGCTTGTCCAAAACAGCTTCCAATCGAATGTTCCTGAGATTGGAAAAGTCAGGAGAGTGCAAAGGTACTGTTTTCCATCAGTTGGCAAGCTGCGCACACAATCCCAGTCTTGTACAGCTTCCTTCTTCACCTTTCCGAAGCTGCCGCTCTCGCCGGCTCCCGGAGGGGAAGAAGCGCCTTCTTCGCGCAAAGACGATTGTGCCGCTCACAGTGCTCTCCTTAGCGCGGCTTCTCTGAAAGACGCCCGGGAGCAGCACTTAGCTCCGGACAGCATGGTACCTTCGTCTTTAGCGTCTTTTGAGGTCTACATCGAAGCAGAAAGCTTTTCCACTATGTCTGGCAGGGAGAAACTGTGCCAGCACAGAAAACATCTCCCAAAGTGTTCTAGAGGATACACGGTGTTCTGCCGAGTGTTCTGGAAGAAGGGACTGAAACTTGTCCAAAACAGCTTCCAATCGAATTTTCATGAGATTGGAAAAGTCAGGAGAGTGCAAAGGTACTGTTTTCTATCAGTTGGCAAGCTGCGCACACAATCCCAGTCTTGTACAGCTTCCTTCTTCACCTTTCCGAAGCTGCCGCTCTCGCCGGCTCCCGGAGGGGAAGAAGCGCCTTCTTCGCGCAAAGACGATTGTGCCGCTCACAGTGATCTCCTTAGCGCGGCTTCTCCGAAAGACGCCCGGGAGAGGCGCCTAGCTCCGAACAGCATGGTACCTTCGTCTTTAGCGTCTCTTCTCTTCTACATCTTAGCAAAAGGCTTTTCCACTATATCTGGCAGGGAGAAACTGTGCCAGCACAGAAAACATCTCCCATCGTATTCTAGAGGATGCACAGAATCTGCCAGGTGTTTGGCAGGGAGAAAAGAATAGTTGTCCAAAACATGTTCCAATCGAATGTTCATGTGATTGGAAAAGGCAGGAGAGTGCAAAGGTACTGTTTTCTATCAGTTGGCAAGCTGCGCACACAATCCCAGTCTTGTACAGCTTCCTTCTTCACCTTTCCGAAGCTGCCGCTCTGGCCGGCTCCCGGAGGGGAAGAAGCGCCTTCTTCGCGCAAAGACGATTGTGCCGCTCACAGTGCTCTCCTTAGCGCGGCTTCTCCGAAAGACGCCCGGGAGGGGCGCCTAGCTCCGAACAGCATGGTACCTTCGTCTTTAGCGTCTCTTCCCGTCTACATCTTAGCAAAAAGCTTTTCCACTATGTCTGGCTAGAAAAAACTGTGCCAGCACAGAAAACATCTCCCATCGTGTTCTAGACGTTGCACGGAAAAGTGCCGAGTGTTTTGGAAGAAGGGAAAGAAGCTTGTCCAAAACAGCTTCCAATCGAATGTTCCTGAGATTGGAAAAGTCAGGAGAGTGCAAAGGTACTGTTTTCCATCAGTTGGAAAGCTGCGCACACAATCCCAGTCTTGTACAGCTTCCTTCTTCACCTTTCCGAAGCTGCCGCTCTCGCCGGCTCCCGGAGGGGAAGAAGCGCCTTCTTCGCGCAAAGACGATTGTGCCGCTCACAGTGCTCTCCTTAGCGCGGCTTCTCTGAAAGACGCCCGGGAGCAGCACTTAGCTCCGGACAGCATGGTACCTTCGTCTTTAGCGTCTTTTGAGGTCTACATCGAAGCAGAAAGCTTTTCCACTATGTCTGGCTAGAAAAAACTGTGCCAGCACAGAAAACATCTCCCATCGTCTTCTAGAGAATGCACAGAGGTCTGCCAGGTGTTTGGCAGGGAGAAAAGAAAAGTTGTCCAAAACAGCTTCCAATCAAAAATTCATGAGATTGGAAAAGTCAGGAGAGTGCAAAGGTACTGTTTTCTATCAGATGGCAAGCTGCGCACACAATCCCAGTGTTGTAGAGCTTCCTTCTTCACCTTTCCGAAGCTGCCGCTCTGGCCGGCTCCCGGAGGGGAAGAAGCGCCTTCTTCGCGCAAAGACGATTGTGCCGCTCACAGTGCTCTCCTTAGCGTGGCTTCCCCGAAAGACGCCCGGGAGAGGCGCCTAGCTCTGAACAGCATGGTACCTTCATCTTTAGTGTCTCTTCTCGTCTACATCTTAGCAAAAAGCTTTTCCACTATGTCTGGCTAGAAAAAACTGTGCCAGCAAAGAAAACATCACCCATCGTGTTCTAGACGTTCCACGGAAACATGCCGAGTGTTTTGGAACAAGGGAAAGAAACTTGTCCAAAACAGCTTCCAATCGAATGTTCATGAGATTGGAAAAGTCAGGAGAGTGCAAAGGTACTGTTTTCTATCCGTTGGCAAGCTGCGCACACAATCCCAGTCTTGTACAGCTTCCTTCTTCACCTTTCCGTAGCTGCCGCTCTCGCCAGCCCCGGAGGGGAAGAAGCGCCTTCTTCGCGCAAAGACGATTGTGCCGCTCACAGTGCTCTCCTTAGCGCGGCTTCTCTGAAAGACGCCCGGGAGAGGCGCCTAGCTCCGGAAAGCATGGTGCTTTTATCTTTAGCGTCTCTTCCCGTCTACATCTTAGCAAAAAGCTTTTCCACTATGTCTGGCTAGAAAAAAC
The DNA here is from genome assembly GCF_035770615.1 of Melospiza melodia melodia. Lineage (NCBI taxonomy): Eukaryota > Metazoa > Chordata > Aves > Passeriformes > Passerellidae > Melospiza > Melospiza melodia. The sequence goes on from NW_026948508.1 coordinate 323,128, forward strand.
TGTGCCAGCACAGAAAACATCTCCCATCGTGTTCTAGACGTTGCACGGAAAAGTGCCGAGTGTTTTGGAAGAAGGGAAAGAAGCTTGTCCAAAACAGCTTCCAATCGAATGTTCCTGAGATTGGAAAAGTCAGGAGAGTGCAAAGGTACTGTTTTCCATCAGTTGGAAAGCTGCGCACACAATCCCAGTCTTGTACAGCTTCCTTCTTCACCTTTCCGAAGCTGCCGCTCTCGCCGGCTCCCGGAGGGGAAGAAGCGCCTTCTTCGCGCAAAGACGATTGTGCCGCTCACAGTGCTCTCCTTAGCGCGGCTTCTCTGAAAGACGCCCGGGAGCAGCACTTAGTTCCGGACAGCATGGTACCTTCGTCTTTAGCGTCTTTTGAGGTCTACATCGAAGCAGAAAGCTTTTCCACTATGTCTGGCTAGAAAAAACTGAGCCAGCACAGAAAACATCTCCCATCGTCTTCTAGAGAATGCACAGAGGTCTGCCAGGTGTTTGGCAGGGAGAAAAGAAAAGTTGTCCAAAACAGCTTCCAATCAAATATTCATGAGATTGGAAAAGTCAGGAGAGTGCAAAGGTACTGTTTTCTATCAGATGGCAAGCTGCGCACACAATCCCAGTGTTGTACAGCTTCCTTCTTCACCTTTCCGAAGCTGCCGCTCTGGCCGGCTCCCGGAGGGGAAGAAGCGCCTTCTTCGCGCAAAGACGATTGTGCCGCTCACAGTGCTCTCCTTAGCGCGGCTTCCCCGAAAGACGCCCGGGAGAGGCGCCTAGCTCCGAACAGCATGGTACCTTCATCTTTAGTGTCTCTTCTCGTCTACATCTTAGCAAAAAGCTTTTCCACTATGTCTGGCTAGAAAAAACTGTGGCAGCAAAGAAAACATCTCCCATCGTGTTCTAGACCTTCCACGGAAACATGCCGAGTGTTTTGGAAGAAGGGACTGAAACTTGTCCAAAACAGCTTCCAATCGAATGTTCATGAGATTGGAAAAGTCAGGAGAGTGCAAAGGTACTGTTTTCTATCAGTTGGCAAGCTGCGCACACAATCCCAGTCTTGTACAGCTTCCTTCTTCACCTTTCCGAAGCTGCCGCTCTCGCCGGCTCCCGGAGGGGAAGAAGCGCCTTCTTCGCGCAAAGACGATTGTGCCGCTCACAGTGCTCTCCTTAGTGCGGCTTCTCTGAAAGACGCCCGGGAGAGGCGCCTAGCTCCGGAAAGCATGGTGCTTTTATCTTTAGCGTCTCTTCCCGTCTACATCTTAGCAAAAAGCTTTTCCACTATGTCTGGCTAGAAAAAACTGTGCCAGCACAGAAAACATCTCCCATCGTGTTCTAGACGTTGCACGGAAAAGTGCCGAGTGTTTTGGAAGAAGGGAAAGAAGCTTGTCCAAAACAGCTTCCAATCGAATGTTCCTGAGATTGGAAAAGTCAGGAGAGTGCAAAGGTACTGTTTTCCATCAGTTGGCAAGCTGCGCACACAATCCCAGTCTTGTACAGCTTCCTTCTTCACCTTTCCGAAGCTGCCGCTCTCGCCGGCTCCCGGAGGGGAAGAAGCGCCTTCTTCGCGCAAAGACGATTGTGCCGCTCACAGTGCTCTCCTTAGCGCGGCTTCTCTGAAAGACGCCCGGGATCAGCACTTAGCTCCGGACAGCATGGTACCTTCGTCTTTAGCGTCTTTTGAGGTCTACATCGAAGCAGAAAGCTTTTCCACTATGTCTGGCAGGGAGAAACTGTGCCAGCACAGAAAACATCTCCCAAAGTGTTCTAGAGGATACACGGAGTTCTGCCGAGTGTTCTGGAAGTAGGGACTGAAACTTGTTCACAACAGCTTCCAATCAAATGTTCATGAGATTGGAAAAGTCAGGAGAGTGCAAAGGTACTGTTTTCTATCAGTTGGCAAGCTGCGCACACAATCCCAGTCTTGTACAGCTTCCTTCTTCACCTTTCCGAAGCTGCCGCTCTGGCCGGCTCCCGGAGGGGAAGAAGCGCCTTCTTCGCGCAAAGACGATTGTGCCGCTCACAGTGCTCTCCTTAGCGCGGCTTCCCCGAAAGACGCCCGGGAGAGGCGCCTAGCTCCGAACAGTATGGTACCTTCATCTTTAGTGTCTCTTCTCGTCTACATCTTAGCAAAAAGCTTTTCCACTATGTCTGGCTAGAAAAAACTGTGCCAGCAAAGAAAACATCTCCCATCGTGTTCTAGACGTTCCACGGAAACATGCCGAGTGTTTTGGAAGAAGGGACTGAAACTTGTCCAAAACAGCTTCCAATCGAATGTTCATGAGATTGGAAAAGTCAGGAGAGTGCAAAGGTACTGTTTTCTATCAGTTGGCAAGCTGCGCACACAATCCCAGTCTTGTACAGCTTCCTTCTTCACCTTTCCGAAGCTGCCGCTCTCGCCGGCTCCCGGAGGGGAAGAAGCGCCTTCTTCGCGGAAAGACGATTGTGCCGCTCACAGTGCTCTCCTTAGTGCGGCTTCTCTGAAAGACGCCCGGGAGAGGCGCCTAGCTCCGGAAAGCATGGTGCTTTTATCTTTAGCGTCTCTTCCCGTCTACATCTTAGCAAAAAGCTTTTCCACTATGTCTGGCTAGAAAAAACTGTGCCAGCACAGAAAACATCTCCCATCGTGTTCTAGACGTTGCACGGAAAAGTGCCGAGTGTTTTGGAAGAAGGGAAAGAAGCTTGTCCAAAACAGCTTCCAATCGAATGTTCCTGAGATTGGAAAAGTCAGGAGAGTGCAAAGGTACTGTTTTCCATCAGTTGGCAAGCTGCGCACACAATCCCAGTCTTGTACAGCTTCCTTCTTCACCTTTCCGAAGCTGCCGCTCTCGCCGGCTCCCGGAGGGGAAGAAGCGCCTTCTTCGCGCAAAGACGATTGTGCCGCTCACAGTGCTCTCCTTAGCGCGGCTTCTCTGAAAGACGCCCGGGATCAGCACTTAGCTCCGGACAGCATGGTACCTTCGTCTTTAGCGTCTTTTGAGGTCTACATCGAAGCAGAAAGCTTTTCCACTATGTCTGGCAGGGAGAAACTGTGCCAGCACAGAAACCATCTCCCAAAGTGTTCTAGAGGATACACGGAGTTCTGCCGAGTGTTCTGGAAGTAGGGACTGAAACTTGTTCACAACAGCTTCCAATCAAATGTTCATGAGATTGGAAAAGTCAGGAGAGTGCAAAGGTACTGTTTTCTATCAGTTGGCAAGCTGCGCACACAATCCCAGTCTTGTACAGCTTCCTTCTTCACCTTTCCGAAGCTGCCGCTCTGGCCGGCTCCCGGAGGGGAAGAAGCGCCTTCTTCGCGCAAAGACGATTGTGCCGCTCACAGTGCTCTCCTTAGCGCGGCTTCTCCGAAAGACGCCCGGGAGAGGCGCCTAGCTCCGAACAGCATGGTACCTTCATCTTTAGTGTCTCTTCTCGTCTACATCTTAGCAAAAAGCTTTTCCACTATGTCTGGCTAGAAAAAACTGTGCCAGCAAAGAAAACATCTCCCATCGTGTTCTAGACGTTCCACGGAAACATGCCGAGTGTTTTGGAAGAAGGGACTGAAACTTGTCCAAAACAGCTTCCAATCGAATGTTCATGAGATTGGAAAAGTCAGGAGAGTGCAAAGGTACTGTTTTCTATCAGTTGGCAAGCTGCGCACACAATCCCAGTCTTGTACAGCTTCCTTCTTCACCTTTCCGAAGCTGCCGCTCTCGCCGGCTCCCGGAGGGGAAGAAGCGCCTTCTTCGCGCAAAGACGATTGTGCCGCTCACAGTGCTCTCCTTAGCGCGGCTTCTCTGAAAGACGCCCGGGAGCAGCACTTAGCTCCGGAGAGCATGGTACCTTCGTCTTAACGTCTTTTGTGGTCTACATCTTAGCAGAAAGCTTTTGCACTATGTCTGGCTAGAAAAAACTGTGCCAGCACAGAAAACATCTCCCAAAGTGTTCTAGAGGATACACGGAGTTCTGCCGAGTGTTTTGGAAGAAGGGAAAGAAGCTTGTCCAAAACAGCTTCCAATCGAATGTTCATGAGATTGGAAAAGTCAGGAGAGTGCAAAGGTACTGTTTTCTATCAGTTGGCAAGCTGCGCACACAATCCCAGTCTTGTACAGCTTCCTTCTTCACCTTTCCGAAGCTGCCGCTCTCGCCGGCTCCCAGAGGGGAAGAAGCGCCTTCTTCGCGCAAAGACGATTGTGCCGCTCACAGTGCTCCCCTTAGCGCGGCTTCTCCGAAAGACGCCCGGGAGCAGCGCTTAGCTCTGGACAGCATGGTACCTTCATCTTTAGCGTCTCTTCTCTTCCACGTCTTACCAAAAAAGCTTTTCCACTATATCTGGCTGGAAAAAATTGTTCCAGCAAAAAAACATCTCCCATCATGTTCTTGACTTTGCACGGAAAAGTGCCGAGTGTTTTGGAAGATGAGAAAGAAACTTGTTCACAACAGCTTCCAATCGAATGTTCATGAGATTGGAAAATTCAGGAGAGTGCAAAGGTACTGTTTTCTATCCGTTGGCAAGCTGCGCACACAATCCCAGTCTTGTACAGCTTCCTTCTTCACCTTTCCGAAGCTGCCGCTCTCGCCGGCTCCCGGAGGGGAAGAAGCGCCTTCTTCGCGCAAAGACGATTGTGCCGCTCACAGTGCTCTCCTTAGCGCGGCTTCTCCGAAAGACGCCCGGGAGAGGCGCCTAGCTCCGAACAGCATGGTACCTTCGTCTTTAGCGTCTCTTCTCTTCTACATCTTAGCAAAAAGCTTTTCCACTATATCTGGCAGGGAGAAACTGTGCCAGCACAGAAAACATCTCCCATCGTATTCTAGAGGATGCACAGAATCTGCCAGGTGTTTGGCAGGGAGAAAAGAAAAGTTGTCCAAAACATGTTCCAATCGAATGTTCATGTGATTGGAAAAGGCAGGAGAGTGCAAAGGTACTGTTTTCTATCAGTTGGCAAGCTGCGCACACAATCCCAGTCTTGTACAGCTTCCTTCTTCACCTTTCCGAAGCTGCCGCTCTCGCCGGCTCCCGGAGGGGAAGAAGCGCCTTCTTCGCGCAAAGACGATTGTGCCGCTCACAGTGCTCTCCTTAGCGCGGCTTCTCCGAAAGACGCCCGGGAGGGGCGCCTAGCTCCGAACAGCATGGTACCTTCGTCTTTAGCGTCTCTTCCCGTCTACATCTTAGCAAAAAGCTTTTCCACTATGTCTGGCTTGAAAAAACTGTGCCAGCACAGAAAACATCTCCCATCGTCTTCTAGACGTTGCACGGGAAAGTGCCGAGTGTTTTGGAAGAAGGGAAAGAAGCTTGTCCAAAACAGCTTCCAATCGAATGTTCATGAGATTGGAAAAGTCAGGAGAGTGCAAAGGTACTGTTTTCCATCAGTTGGAAAGCTGCGCACACAATCCCAGTCTTGTACAGCTTCCTTCTTCACCTTTCCGAAGCTGCCGCTCTCGCCGGCTCCCGGAGGGGAAGAAGCGCCTTCTTCGCGCAAAGACGATTGTGCCGCTCACAGGTCTCTCCTTAGCGCGGCTTCTCTGAAAGACGCCCGGGAGCAGCACTTAGCTCCGGACAGCATGGTACCTTCGTCTTTAGCGTCTTTTGAGGTCTACATCGAAGCAGAAAGCTTTTCCACTATGTCTGGCAGGGAGAAACTGTGCCAGCACAGAAAACATCTCCCAAAGTGTTCTAGAGGATACACGGAGTTCTGCCGAGTTTTCTGGAAGAAGGGACTGAAACTTGTCCAAAACAGCTTCCAATCGAATATTCATGAGATTGGAAAAGTCAGGAGAGTGCAAAGGTACTGTTTTCTATCAGTTGGCAAGCTGCGCACACAATCCCAGTCTTGTACAGCTTCCTTCTTCACCTTTCCGAAGCTGCCGCTCTCGCCGGCTCCCGGAGGGGAAGAAGCGCCTTCTTCGCGCAAAGACGATTGTGCCGCTCACAGTGCTCTCCTTAGCGCGGCTTCTCCGAAAGACGCCCGGGAGAGGCGCCTAGCTCAGAACAGCATGGTACCTTCATCTTTAGTGTCTCTTCTCGTCTACATCTTAGCAAAAAGCTTTTCCACTATGTCTGGCTAGAAAAAACTGTGCCAGCAAAGAAAACATCTCCCATCGTGTTCTAGACGTTCCACGGAAACATGCCGAGTGTTTTGGAAGAAGGGACTGAAACTTGTCCAAAACAGCTTCCAATCGAATGTTCATGAGATTGGAAAAGTCAGGAGAGTGCAAAGGTACTGTTTTCTATCAGTTGGCAAGCTGCGCACACAATCCCAGTCTTGTACAGCTTCCTTCTTCACCTTTCCGAAGCTGCCGCTCTCGCCGGCTCCCGGAGGGGAAGAAGCGCCTTCTTCGCGCAAAGATGATTGTGCCGCTCACAGTGCTCTCCTTAGCGCGGCTTCTCCGAAAGACGCCCGGGAGCAGCACTTAGCTCCGGAGAGCATGGTATCTTCGTCTTAACGTCTTTTGTGGTCTACATCTTAGCAGAAACCTTTTCCACTATGTCTGGCTAGAAAAAACTGTGCCAGCACAGAAAACATCTCCCAAAGTGTTCTAGAGGATACACGGAGTTCTGCCGAGTGTTTTGGAAGAAGGGAAAGAAGCTTGTCCAAAACAGCTTCCAATCGAATGTTCATGAGATTGGAAAAGTCAGGAGAGTGCAAAGGTACTGTTTTCTATCAGTTGGCAAGCTGCGCACACAATCCCAGTCTTGTACAGCTTCCTTCTTCACCTTTCCGAAGCTGCCGCTCTCGCCGGCTCCCTGAGGGGAAAAAGCGCCTTCTTCGCGCAAAGACGATTGTGCCGCTCACAGTGCTCCCCTTAGCGCGGCTTCTCCGAAAGACGCCCGGGAGCAGCGCTTAGCTCTGGACAGCATGGTACCTTCATCTTTAGCGTCTCTTCTCTTCCACGTCTTAGCAAAAAAGCTTTTCCACTATATCTGGCTGGAAAAAATTGTTCCAGCAAAAAAAACATCTCCCATCATGTTCTTGACTTTGCACGGAAAAGTGCCGAGTGTTTTGGAAGATGAGAAAGAAACTTGTTCACAACAGCTTCCAATCGAATGTTCATGAGATTGGAAAAGTCAGGAGAGTGCAAAGGTACTGTTTTTATCCGTTGGCAAGCTGCGCACACAATCCCAGTCTTGTACAGCTTCCTTCTTCACCTTTCCGAAGCTGCCGCTCTGGCCGGCTCCCGGAGGGGAAGAAGCGCCTTCTTCGCGCAAAGACGATTGTGCCGCTCACAGTGCTCTCCTTAGCGCGGCTTCTCCGAAAGACGCCCGGGAGAGGCGCCTAGCTCCGAACAGCATGGTACCTTCGTCTTTAGCGTCTCTTCACTTCTACATCTTAGCAAAAAGCTTTTCCACTATATCTGGCAAGGAGAAACTGTGCCAGCACAGAAAACATCTCCCATCGTATTCTAGAGGATGCACAGAATCTGCCAGGTGTTTGGCAGGGAGAAAAGAAAAGTTGTCCAAAACATGTTCCAATCGAATGTTCATGTGATTGGAAAAGGCAGGAGAGTGCAAAGGTACTGTTTTCTATCAGTTGGCAAGCTGCGCACACAATCCCAGTCTTGTACAGCTTCCTTCTTCACCTTTCCGAAGCTGCCGCTCTCGCCGGCTCCCGGAGGGGAAGAAGCACCTTCTTCGCGCAAAGACGATTGTGCCGCTCACAGTGCTCTCCTTAGCGCGGCTTCTCCGAAAGACGCCCGGGAGGGGCGCCTAGCTCCGAACAGCATGGTCCCTTCGTCTTTAGCGTCTCTTCCCGTCTACATCTTAGCAAAAAGCTTTTCCACTATGTCTGGCTAGAAAAAACTGTGCCAGCACAGAAAACATCTCCCATCGTCTTCTAGACGTTGCACGGAAAAGTGCCGAGTGTTTTGGAAGAAGGGAAAGAAGCTTGTCCAAAACAGCTTCCAATCGAATGTTCCTGAGATTGGAAAAGTCAGGAGAGTGCAAAGGTACTGTTTTCCATCAGTTGGCAAGCTGCGCACACAATCCCAGTCTTGTACAGCTTCCTTCTTCACCTTTCCGAAGCTGCCGCTCTCGCCGGCTCCCGGAGGGGAAGAAGCGCCTTCTTCGCGCAAAGACGATTGTGCCGCTCACAGTGCTCTCCTTAGCGCGGCTTCCCCGAAAGACGCCCGGGAGAGGCGCCTAGCTCCGGAAAGCATGGTGCTTTTATCTTTAGCGTCTCTTCCCGTATACATCTTAGCAAAAAGCTTTTCCACTATGTCTGTCTAGAAAAAACTGTGCCAGCACAGAAAACATCTCCCATCGTGTTCTAGACGTTGCACGGAAAAGTGCCGAGTGTTTTGGAAGAAGGGAAAGAAGCTTGTCCAAAACAGCTTCCAATCGAATGTTCCTGAGATTGGAAAAGTCAGGAGAGTGCAAAGGTACTGTTTTCCATCAGTTGGCAAGCTGCGCACACAATCCCAGTCTTGTACAGCTTCCTTCTTCACCTTTCCGAAGCTGCCGCTCTCGCCGGCTCCCGGAGGGGAAGAAGCGCCTTCTTCGCGCAAAGACGATTGTGCCGCTCACAGTGCTCTCCTTAGCGCGGCTTCTCTGAAAGACGCCCGGGAGCAGCACTTAGCTCCGGACAGCATGGTACCTTCGTCTTTAGCGTCTTTTGAGGTCTACATCGAAGCAGAAAGCTTTTCCACTATGTCTGGCTAGAAAAAACTGTGCCAGCAAAGAAAACATCTCCCATCGTCTTCTAGAGAATGCACAGAGGTCTGCCAGGTGTTTGGCAGGGAGAAAAGAAAAGTTGTCCAAAACAGCTTCCAATCAAATATTCATGAGATTGGAAAAGTCAGGAGAGTGCAAAGGTACTCTTTTCTATCAGATGGCAAGCTGCGCACACAATCCCAGTGTTGTACAGCTTCCTTCTTCACCTTTCCGAAGCTGCCGCTCTGGCCGGCTCCCGGAGGGGAAGAAGCGCCTTCTTCGCGCAAAGACGATTGTGCCGCTCACAGTGCTCTCCGTAGCGCGGCTTCCCCGAAAGACGCCCGGGAGAGGCGCCTAGCTCCGAACAGCATGGTACCTTCATCTTTAGTGTCTCTTCTCGTCTACATCTTAGCAAAAAGATTTTCCACTATGTCTGGCTAGAAAAAACTGTGCCAGCAAAGAAAACATCTCCCATCGTGTTCTAGACGTTCACGGAAACATGCCGAGTGTTTTGGAAGAAGGGACTGAAACTTGTCCAAAACAGCTTCCAATCGAATGTTCATGAGATTGGAAAAGTCAGGAGAGTGCAAAGGTACTCTTTTCTATCAGATGGCAAGCTGCGCACACAATCCCAGTGTTGTACAGCTTCCTTCTTCACCTTTCCGAAGCTGCCGCTCTGGCCGGCTCCCGGAGGGGAAGAAGCGCCTTCTTCGCGCAAAGACGATTGTGCCGCTCACAGTGCTCTCCGTAGCGCGGCTTCCCCGAAAGACGCCCGGGAGAGGCGCCTAGCTCCGAACAGCATGGTACCTTCATCTTTAGTGTCTCTTCTCGTCTACATCTTAGCAAAAAGATTTTCCACTATGTCTGGCTAGAAAAAACTGTGCCAGCAAAGAAAACATCTCCCATCGTGTTCTAGACGTTCACGGAAACATGCCGAGTGTTTTGGAAGAAGGGACTGAAACTTGTCCAAAACAGCTTCCAATCGAATGTTCATGAGATTGGAAAAGTCAGGAGAGTGCAAAGGTACTGTTTTCTATCAGTTGGCAAGCTGCGCACACAATCCCAGTCTTGTACAGCTTCCTTCTTCACCTTTCCGAAGCTGCCGCTCTCGCCGGCTCCCGGAGGGGAAGAAGCGCCTTCTTCGCGCAAAGACGATTGTGCCGCTCAAAGTGCTCTCCTTAGCGCGGCTTCTCCGAAAGACGCCCGGGAGCAGCACTTAGCTCCGGAGAGCATGGTACCTTCGTCTTAAAGTCTTTTGTGGTCTACATCTTAGCAAAAAGCTTTTCCACTATGTCTGGCAGGGAGAAACTGTGCCAGCACAGAAAACATCTCCCAAAGTGTTCTAGAGGATACACGGAAACATGCCGAGTGTTTTGGAAGAAGGGAAAGAAGCTTGTTCAAAACAGCTTCCAATCGAATGTTCATGAGATTGGAAAAGTCAGGAGAGTGCAAAGGTACTGTTTTCTATCAGTTGGCAAGCTGCGCACACAATCCCAGTCTTGTACAGCTTCCTTCTTCACCTTTCCGAAGCTGCCGCTCTCGCCGGCTCCCGGAGGGGAAGAAGCGCCTACTTCGCGCAAAGACGATTGTGCCGCTCACAGTGCTCCCCTTAGCGCGGCTTCTCCGAAAGACGCCCGGGAGCAGCGCTTAGCTCTGGACAGCATGGTACCTTCATCTTTAGCGTCTCTTCTCTTCCACGTCTTAGCAAAAAAGCTTTTCCACTATATCTGGCTGGAAAAAATTGTTCCAGCAAAAAAAACATCTCCCATCATGTTCTTGACTTTGCACGGAAAAGTGCCGAGTGTTTTGGAAGATGAGAAAGAAACTTGTTCACAACAGCTTCCAATCGAATGTTCATGAGATTGGAAAAGTCAGGAGAGTGCAAAGGTACTGTTTTCTATCAGATGGCAAGCTGCGCACACAATCCCAGTCTTGTACAGCTTCCTTCTTCACCTTTCCGAAGCTGCCGCTCTGGCCGGCTCCCGGAGGGGAAGAAGCGCCTTCTTCGCGCAAAGACGATTGTGCCGCTCACAGTGCTCTCCTTAGCGCGGCTTCTCCGAAAGACGCCCGGGAGAGGCGCCTAGCTCCGAACAGCATGGTACCTTCGTCTTTAGCGTCTCTTTTCTTCTACATCTTAGCAAAAAGCTTTTCCACTATATCTGGCAGGGAGAAACTGTGCCAGCACAGAAAACATCTCCCATCGTATTCTAGAGGATGCACAGAATCTGCCAGGTGTTTGGCAGGGAGAAAAGAAAAGTTGTCCAAAACAGCTTCCAATCGAATGTTCATGTGATTGGAAAAGGCAGGAGAGTGCAAAGGTACTGTTTTCTATCAGTTGGCAAGCTGCGCACACAATCCCAGTCTTGTACAGCTTCCTTCTTCACCTTTCCGAAGCTGCCGCTCTCGCCGGCTCCCGGAGGGGAAGAAGCGCCTTCTTCGCGCAAAGACGATTGTGCCGCTCACAGTGCTCTCCTTAGCGCGGCTTCTCCGAAAGACGCCCGGGAGGGGCGCCTAGCTCCGAACAGCATGGTACCTTCGTCTTTAGCGTCTCTTCTCTTCTACATCTTAGCAAAAAGCTTTTCCATTATATCTGGCAGGGAGAAACTGTGCCAGCACAGAAAACAACTCCCATCGTCTTCTAGAGAATGCACAGAGGTCTGCCAGGTGTTTGGCAGGGAGAAAAGAAAAGTTGTCCAAAACAGCTTCCAATCGAATGGTCATGTGATTGGAAAAGTCAGGAGAGTGCAAAGGTACTGTTTTCTATCAGTTGGCAAGCTGCGCACACAATCCCAGTCTTGTACAGCTTCCTTCTTCACCTTTCCGAAGCTGCCGCTCTCGCCGGCTCCCGGAGGGGAAGAAGCGCCTTCTTCGCGCAAAGACGATTGTGCCGCTCACAGTGCTCTCCTTAGCGCGGCTTCTCCGAAAGACGCCCGGGAGAGGCGCCTAGCTCCGGAAAGCATGGTGCTTTTATCTTTAGCGTCTCTTCCCGTCTACATCTTAGCCAAAAGCTTTTCCACTATGTCTGGCTAGAAAAAACTATGCCAGCACAGAAAACATCTCCCATCGTGTTCTAGACGTTGCACGGAAAAGTGCCGAGTGTTTTGGAAGAAGGGAAAGAAGCTTGTCCAAAACAGCTTCCAATCGAATGTTCCTGAGATTGGAAAAGTCAGGAGAGTGCAAAGGTAATGTTTTCCATCAGTTGGAAAGCGGCGCACACAATCCCAGTCTTGTACAGCTTCCTTCTTCACCTTTCCGAAGCTGCCGCTCTCGCCGGCTCCCGGAGGGGAAGAAGCGCCTTCTTCGCGCAAAGACGATTGTGCTGCTCACAGTGCTCTCCTTAGCGCGGCTTCTCCGAAAGACGCCCGGGAGAGGCGCCTAGCTCCGAACAGCATGGTACCTTCGTCTTTAGCGTCTCTTCTCTTCTACATCTTAGCAAAAAGCTTTTCCACTATATCTGGCAGGGAGAAACTGTGCCAGCACAGAAAACATCTCCCATGGTCTTCTAGAGAATGCACAGAGGTCTGCCAGGTGTTTGGCAGGGAGAAAAGGAAAGTTGTCCAAAACAGCTTCCAATCGAATGTTCATGTGATTGGAAAAGTCAGGAGAGTGCAAAGGTACTGTTTTCTATCAGTTGGCAAGCTGCGCACACAATCCCAATCTTGTACAGCTTCCTTCTTCACCTTTCCGAAGCTGCCGCTCTCGCCGGCTCCCGGAGGGGAAGAAGCGCCTTCTTCGCGCAAAGACGATTGTGCCGCTCACAGTGCTCTCCTTAGCGCGGCTTCTCCGAAAGACGCCCGGGAGAGGCGCCTAGCTCCGGAAAGCATGGTGCTTTTATCTTTAGCGTCTCTTCCCGTCTACATCTTAGCAAAAAGCTTTTCCACTATGTCTGGCTAGAAAAAACTATGCCAGCACAGAAAACATCTCCCATCGTGTTCTAGACGTTGCACGGAAAAGTGCCGAGTGTTTTGGAAGAAGGGAAAGAAGCTTGTCCAAAACAGCTTCCAATCGAATGTTCCTGAGATTGGAAAAGTCAGGAGAGTGCAAAGGTACTGTTTTCCATCAGTTGGCAAGCTGCGCACACAATCCCAGTCTTGTACAGCTTCCTTCTTCACCTTTCCGAAGCTGCCGCTCTCGCCGGCTCCCGGAGGGGAAGAAGCGCCTTCTTCGCGCAAAGACGATTGTGCCGCTCACAGTGCTCTCCTTAGCGCGGCTTCTCTGAAAGACGCCCGGGAGCAGCACTTAGCTCCGGACAGCATGGTACCTTCGTCTTTAGCGTCTTTTGAGGTCTACATCGAAGCAGAAAGCTTTTCCACTATGTCTGGCTAGAAAAAACTGTGCCAGCACAGAAAACATCTCCCATCGTCTTCTAGAGAATGCACAGAGGTCTGCCAGGTGTTTGGCAGGGAGAAAAGAAAAGTTGTCCAAAACAGCTTCCAATCAAATATTCATGAGATTGGAAAAGTCAGGAGAGTGCAAAGGTACTGTTTTCTATCAGTTGGCAAGGTGCGCACACAATCCCAGTCTTGTACAGCTTCCTTCTTCACCTTTCCGAAGCTGCCGCTCTGGCCGGCTCCCGGAGGGGAAGAAGCGCCTTCTTCGCGCAAAGACGATTGTGCCGCTCACAGTGCTCTCCTTAGCGCGGCTTCTCCGAAAGACGCCCGGGAGAGGCACCTAGCTCCGAACAGCATGGTACCTTCGTCTTTAGCGTCTCTTCTCTTCTACATCTTAGCAAAAAGCTTTTCCACTATATCTGGCAGGGAGAAACTGTGCCAGCACAGAAAACATCTCCCATCGTATTCTAGAGGATGCACAGAATCTGCCAGGTGTTTGGCAGGGAGAAAAGAAAAGTTGTCCAAAACAGCTTCCAATCGAATGTTCATGTGATTGGAAAAGTCAGGAGAGTGCAAAGGTACTGTTTTCTATCAGTTGGCAAGCTGCGCACACAATCCCAGTCTTGTACAGCTTCCTTCTTCACCTTTCCGAAGCTGCCGCTCTGGCCGGCTCCCGGAGGGGAAGAAGCGCCTTCTTCGCGCAAAGACGATTGTGCCGCTCACAGCGCTCTCCTTAGCGCGGCTTCTCCGAAAGACGCCCGGGAGAGGCGCCTAGCTCCGAACAGCATGGTACCTTCGTCTTTAGCGTCTCTTCTCTTCTACATCTTAGCAAAAAGCTTTTCCACTATATCTGGCAGGGAGAAACTGTGCCAGCACAGAAAACATCTCCCATCGTATTCTAGAGGATGCACAGAATCTGCCAGGTGTTTGGAAGGGAGAAAAGTTGTCCAAAACAGCTTCCAATCGAATATTCATGTGATTGGAAAAGGCAGGAGAGTGCAAAGGTACTGTTTTCTATCAGTTGGCAAGCTGCGCACACAATCCCAGTCTTGTACAGCTTCCTTCTTCACCTTTCCGAAGCTGCCGCTCTGGCCGGCTCCCGGAGGGGAAGAAGCGCCTTCTTCGCGCAAAGACGATTGTGCCGCTCACAGTGCTCTCCTTAGCGCGGCTTCTCCGAAAGACGCCCGGGAGGGGCGCCTAGCTCCGAACAGCATGGTACCTTCGTCTTTAGCGTCTCTTCTCTTCTACATCTTAGCAAAAAGCTTTTCCACTATATCTGGCAGGGAGAAACTGTGCCAGCACAGAAAACATCTCCCATCGTCTTCTAGAGAATGCACAGAGGTCTGCCAGGTGTTTGGCAGGGAGAAAAGAAAAGTTGTCCAAAACAGCTTCCAATCGAATGTTCATGTGATTGGAAAAGTCAGGAGAGTGCAAAGGTACTGTTTTCTATCAGTTGGCAAGCTGCGCACACAATCCCAGTCTTGTACAGCTTCCTTCTTCACCTTTCCGAAGCTGCCGCTCTCGCCGGCTCCCGGAGGGGAAGAAGCGCCTTCTTTGCGCAAAGACGATTGTGCCGCTCACAGTGCTCTCCTTAGCGCGGCTTCTCCGAAAGACGCCCGGGAGAGGCGCCTAGCTCCGGAAAGCATGGTGCTTTTATCTTTAGCGTCTCTTCCCATCTACATATTAGCAAAAAGCTTTTCCACTATGTCTGGCTAGAAAAAACTATGCCAGCACAGAAAACATCTCCCATCGTGTTCTAGACGTTGCAGGGAAAAGTGCCGAGTGTTTTGGAAGAAGGGAAAGAAGCTTGTCCAAAACAGCTTCCAATCGAATGTTCCTGAGATTGGAAAAGTCAGGAGAGTGCAAAGGTACTGTTTTCCATCAGTTGGCAAGCTGCGCACACAATCCCAGTCTTGTACAGCTTCCTTCTTCACCTTTCCGAAGCTGCCGCTCTCGCCGGCTCCCGGAGGGGAAGAAGCGCCTTCTTCGCGCAAAGACGATTGTGCCGCTCACAGTGCTCTCCTTAGCGCGGCTTCTCCGAAAGACGCCCGGGAGAGGCGCCTAGCTCCGGAAAGCATGGTGCTTTTATCTTTAGCGTCTCTTCCCGTCTACATCTTAGCAAAAAGCTTTTCCACTATGTCTGGCTAGAAAAAACTATGCCAGCACAGAAAACATCTCCCATCGTGTTCTAGACGTTGCACGGAAAAGTGCCGAGTGTTTTGGAAGAAGGGAAAGAAGCTTGTCCAAAACAGCTTCCAATCGAATGTTCCTGAGATTGGAAAAGTCAGGAGAGTGCAAAGGTACTGTTTTCCATCAGTTGGCAAGCTGCGCACACAATCCCAGTCTTGTACAGCTTCCTTCTTCACCTTTCCGAAGCTGCCGCTCTCGCCGGCTCCCGGAGGGGAAGAAGCGCCTTCTTCGCGCAAAGACGATTGTGCCGCTCACAGTGCTCTCCTTAGCGCGGCTTCTCTGAAAGACGCCCGGGAGCAGCACTTAGCTCCGGACAGCATGGTACCTTCGTCTTTAGCGTCTTTTGAGGTCTACATCGAAGCAGAAAGCTTTTCCACTATGTCTGGCTAGAAAAAACTGTGCCAGCACAGAAAACATCTCCCATCGTCTTCTAGAGAATGCACAGAGGTCTGCCAGGTGTTTGGCAGGGAGAAAAGAAAAGTTGTCCAAAACAGCTTCCAATCAAATATTCATGAGATTGGAAAAGTCAGGAGAGTGCAAAGGTACTGTTTTCTATCAGATGGCAAGCTGCGCACACAATCCCAGTGTTGTACAGCTTCCTTCTTCACCTTTCCGAAGCTGCCGCTCTGGCCGGCTCCCGGAGGGGAAGAAGCGCCTTCTTCGCGCAAAGACGATTGTGCCGCTCACAGTGCTCTCCTTAGCGCGGCTTCTCCGAAAGACGCCCGGGAGAGGCGCCTAGCTCCGAACAGCATGGTACCTTCATCTTTAGCGTCTCTTCTCTTCTACATCTTAGCAAAAAGCTTTTCCACTATGTCTGGCTAGAAAAAACTGTGCCAGCAAAGAAAACATCTCCCATCGTGTTCTAGACGTTCCACGGAAACATGCCGAGTGTTTTGGAAGAAGGGACTGAAACTTGTCCAAAACAGCTTCCAATCGAATGTTCATGAGATTGGAAAAGTCAGGAGAGTGCAAAGGTACTGTTTTCTATCAGTTGGCAAGCTGCGCACACAATCCCAGTCTTGTACAGCTTCCTTCTTCACCTTTCCGAAGCTGCCGCTCTCGCCGGCTCCCGGAGGGGAAGAAGCGCCTTCTTCGCGCAAAGACGATTGTGCCGCTCACAGTGCTCTCCTTAGCGCGGCTTCTCCGAAAGACGCCCGGGAGAGGCGCCTAGCTCCGGAAAGCATGGTGCTTTTATCTTTAGCGTCTCTTCCCGTCTACATCTTAGCAAAAAGCTTTTCCACTATGTCTGGCTAGAAAAAACTATGCCAGCAGAGAAAACAGCTCCCATCGTGTTCTAGACGTTGCACGGAAAAGTGCCGAGTGTTTTGGAAGAAGGGAAAGAAGCTTGTCCAAAACAGCTTCCAATCGAATGTTCCTGAGATTGGAAAAGTCAGGAGAGTGCAAAGGCACTGTTTTCCATCAGTTGGAAAGCTGCGCACACAATCCCAGTCTTGTACAGCTTCCTTCTTCACCTTTCCGAAGCTGCCGCTCTCGCCGGCTCCCGGAGGGGAAGAAGCGCCTTCTTCGCGCAAAGACGATTGTGCCGCTCACAGTGCTCTCCTTAGCGCGGCTTCTCCGAAAGACGCCCGGGAGAGGCGCCTAGCTCCGGAAAGCATGGTGCTTTCATCTTTAGCGTCTCTTCCCGTCTACATCTTAGCAAAAAGCTTTTCCACTATGTCTGGCTAGAAAAAACTATGCCAGCACAGAAAACATCTCCCATCGTGTTCTAGACGTTGCACGGAAAAGTGCCGAGTGTTTTGGAAGAAGGGAAAGAAGCTTGTCCAAAACAGCTTCCAATCGAATGTTCCTGAGATTGGAAAAGTCAGGAGAGTGCAAAGGTACTGTTTTCCATCAGTTGGCAAGCTGCACACACAATCCCAGTCTTGTACAGCTTCCTTCTTCACCTTTCCGAAGCTGCCGCTCTCGCCGGCTCCCGGAGGGGAAGAAGCGCCTTCTTCGCGCAAAGACGATTGTGCCGCTCACAGTGCTCTCCTTAGCGCGGCTTCTCTGAAAGACGCCCGGGAGCAGCACTTAGCTCCGGACAGCATGGTACCTTCGTCTTTAGCGTCTTTTGAGGTCTACATCGAAGCAGAAAGCTTTTCCACTATGTCTGGCTAGAAAAAACTGTGCCAGCACAGAAAACATCTCCCATCGTCTTCTAGAGAATGCACAGAGGTCTGCCAGGTGTTTGGCAGGGAGAAAAGAAAACTTGTCCAAAACAGCTTCCAATCGAATGTTCATGTGATTGGAAAAGTCAGGAGAGTGCAAAGGTACTGTTTTCTATCAGTTGGCAAGCTGCGCACACAATCCCAGTCTTGTACAGCTTCCTTCTTCACCTTTCCGAAGCTGCCGCTCTCGCCGGCTCCCGGAGGGGAAGAAGCGCCTTCTTCGCGCAAAGACGATTGTGCCGCTCACAGTGCTCTCCTTAGCGCGGCTTCTCCGAAAGACGCCCGGGAGAGGCGCCTAGCTCCGGAAAGCATGGTGCTTTTATCTTTAGCGTCTCTTCCCGTCTACATCTTAGCAAAAAGCTTTTCCACTATGTCTGGCTAGAAAAAACGATGCCAGCACAGAAAACAGCTCCCATCGTGTTCTAGACGTTGCACGGAAAAGTGCCGAGTGTTTTGGAAGAAGGGAAAGAAGCTTGTCCAAAACAGCTTCCAATCGAATGTTCCTGAGATTGGAAAAGTCAGGAGAGTGCAAAGGTACTGTTTTCCATCAGTTGGAAAGCTGCACACACAATCCCAGTCTTGTACAGCTTCCTTCTTCACCTTTCCGAAGCTGCCGCTCTCGCCGGCTCCCGGAGGGGAAGAAGTGCCTTCTTCGCGCAAAGACGATTGTGCCGCTCACAGTGCTCTCCTTAGCGCGGCTTCTCCGAAAGACGCCCGGGAGAGGCGCCTAGCTCCGGAAAGCATGGTGCTTTTATCTTTAGCGTCTCTTCCCGTCTACATCTTAGCAAAAAGCTTTTCCACTATGTCTGGCTAGAAAAAACTATGCCAGCACAGAAAACATCTCCCATCGTGTTCTAGACGTTGCACGGAAAAGTGCCGAGTGTTTTGGAAGAAGGGAAAGAAGCTTGTCCAAAACAGCTTCCAATCGAATGTTCCTGAGATTGGAAAAGTCAGGAGAGTGCAAAGGTACTGTTTTCCATCAGTTGGCAAGCTGCGCACACAATCCCAGTCTTGTACAGCTTCCTTCTTCACCTTTCCGAAGCTGCCGCTCTCGCCGGCTCCCGGAGGGGAAGAAGCGCCTTCTTCGCGCAAAGACGATTGTGCCGCTCACAGTGCTCTCCTTAGCGCGGCTTCTCTGAAAGACGCCCGGGAGTAGCACTTAGCTCCGGACAGCATGGTACCTTCGTCTTTAGCGTCTTTTGAGGTCTACATCGAAGCAGAAAGCTTTTCCACTATGTCTCGCTAGAAAAAACTGTGCCAGCACAGAAAACATCTCCCATCGTCTTCTAGAGAATGCACAGAGGTCTGCCAGGTGTTTGGCAGGGAGAAAAGAAAAGTTGTCCAAAACAGCTTCCAATCGAATGTTCCTGAGATTGGAAAAGTCAGGAGAGTGCAAAGGTACTGTTTTCCATCAGTTGGAAAGCTGCGCACACAATCCCAGTCTTGTACAGCTTCCTTCTTCACCTTTCCGAAGCTGCCGCTCTCGCCGGCTCCCGGAGGGGAAGAAGCGCCTTCTTCGCGCAAAGACGATTGTGCCGCTCACAGTGCTCTCCTTAGCGCGGCTTCTCTGAAAGACGCCCGGGAGCAGCACTTAGCTCCGGACAGCATGGTACCTTCGTCTTTAGCGTCTTTTGAGGTCTACATCGAAGCAGAAAGCTTTTCCACTATGTCTGGCTAGAAAAAACTGTGCCAGCACAGAAAACATCTCCCATCGTCTTCTAGAGAATGCACAGAGGTCTGCCAGGTGTTTGGCAGGGAGAAAAGAAAAGTTGTCCAAAACAGCTTCCAATCAAATATTCATGAGATTGGAAAAGTCAGGAGAGTGCAAAGGTACTGTTTTCTATCAGATGGCAAGCTGCGCACACAATCCCAGTGTTGTACAGCTTCCTTCTTCACCTTTCCGAAGCTGCCGCTCTGGCCGGCTCCCGGAGGGGAAGAAGCGCCTTCTTCGCGCAAAGACGATTGTGCCGCTCACAGTGCTCTCCTTAGCGCGGCTTCCCCGAAAGACGCCCGGGAGAGGCGCCTAGCTCCGAACAGCATGGTACCTTCATCTTTAGCGTCTCTTCTCTTCTACATATTAGCAAAAAGCTTTTCCACTATGTCTGGCTAGAAAAAACTGTGCCAGCAAAGAAAACATCTCCCATCGTGTTCTAGACGTTCCACGGAAAAATGCCGAGTGTTTTGGAAGAAGGGACTGAAACTTGTCCAAAACAGCTTCCAATCGAATGTTCATGAGATTGGAAAAGTCAGGAGAGTGCAAAGGTACTGTTTTCTATCAGTTGGCAAGCTGCGCACACAATCCCAGTCTTGTACAGCTTCCTTCTTCACCTTTCCGAAGCTGCCGCTCTCGCCGGCTCCCGGAGGGGAAGAAGCGCCTTCTTCGCGCAAAGACGATTGTGCCGCTCACAGTGCTCTCCTTAGCGCGGCTTCTCCGAAAGACGCCCGGGAGAGGCGCCTAGCTCCGGAAAGCATGGTGCTTTTATCTTTAGCGTCTCTTCCCGTCTACATCTTAGCAAAAAGCTTTTCCACTATGTCTGGCTAGAAAAAACTGTGCCAGCAGAGAAAACAGCTCCCATCGTGTTCTAGACGTTGCACGGATAAGTGCCGAGTGTTTTGGAAGAAGGGAAAGAAGCTTGTCCAAAACAGCTTCCAATCGAATGTTCCTGAGATTGGAAAAGTCAGGAGAGTGCAAAGGTACTGTTTTCCATCAGTTGGAAAGCTGCGCACACAATCCCAGTCTTGTACAGCTTCCTTCTTCACCTTTCCGAAGCTGCCGCTCTCGCCGGCTCCCGGAGGGGAAGAAGCGCCTTCTTCGCGCAAAGACGATTGTGCCGCTCACAGTGCTCTCCTTAGCGCGGCTTCTCCGAAAGACGCCCGGGAGAGGCGCCTTGCTCCGGAAAGCATGGTGCTTTTATCTTTAGCGTCTCTTCCCGTCTACATCTTAGCAAAAAGCTTTTCCACTATGTCTGGCTAGAAAAAACTATGCCAGCACAGAAAACATCTCCCATCGTGTTCTAGACGTTGCACGGAAAAGTGCCGAGTGTTTTGGAAGAAGGGAAAGAAGCTTGTCCAAAACAGCTTCCAATCGAATGTTCCTGAGATTGGAAAAGTCAGGAGAGTGCAAAGGTACTGTTTTCCATCAGTTGGAAAGCTGCGCACACAATCCCAGTCTTGTACAGCTTCCTTCTTCACCTTTCCGAAGCTGCCGCTCTCGCCGGCTCCCGGAGGGGAAGAAGCGCCTTCTTCGCGCAAAGACGATTGTGCCGCTCACAGTGCTCTCCTTAGCGCGGTTTCTCTGAAAGACGCCCGGGAGTAGCACTTAGCTCCGGACAGCATGGTACCTTCGTCTTTAGCGTCTTTTGAGTTCTACATCGAAGCAGAAAGCTTTTCCACTATGTCTGGCTAGAAAAAACTGTGCCAGCACAGAAAACATCTCCCATCGTCTTCTAGAGAATGCACAGAGGTCTGCCAGGTGTTTGGCAGGGAGAAAAGAAAAGTTGTCCAAAACATCTTCCAATCGAATGTTCCTGAGATTGGAAAAGTCAGGAGAGTGCAAAGGTACTGTTTTCCATCAGTTGGAAAGCTGCGCACACAATCCCAGTCTTGTACAGCTTCCTTCTTCACCCTTCCGAAGCTGCCGCTCTCGCCGGCTCCCGGAGGGGAAGAAGCGCCTTCTTCGCGCAAAGACGATTGTGCCGCTCACAGTGCTCTCCTTAGCGCGGCTTCTCTGAAAGACGCCCGGGAGCAGCACTTAGCTCCGGACAGCATGGTAGCTTCGTCTTTAGCGTCTTTTGAGGTCTACATCGAAGCAGAAAGCTTTTCCACTATGTCTGGCTAGAAAAAACTGTGCCAGCACAGAAAACATCTCCCATCGTCTTCTAGAGAATGCACAGAGGTCTGCCAGGTGTTTGGCAGGGAGAAAAGAAAAGTTGTCCAAAACAGCTTCCAATCAAATATTCATGAGATTGGAAAAGTCAGGAGAGTGCAAAGGTACTGTTTTCTATCAGATGGCAAGCTGCGCACACAATCCCAGTGTTGTACAGCTTGCTTCTTCACCTTCCCGAAGCTGCCGCTCTGGCCGGCTCCCGGAGGGGAAGAAGCGCCTTCTTCGCGCAAAGACGATTGTGCCGCTCACAGTGCTCTCCTTAGCGCGGCTTCCCCGAAAGACGCCCGGGAGAGGCGCCTAGCTCCGAACAGCATGGTACCTTCATCTTTAGCGTCTCTTCTCTTCTACATCTTAGCAAAAAGCTTTTCCACTATGTCTGGCTAGAAAAAACTGTGCCAGCAAAGAAAACATCTCCCATCGTGTTCTAGACGTTCCACGGAAACATGCCGAGTGTTTTGGAAGAAGGGACTGAAACTTGTCCAAAACAGCTTCCAATCGAATGTTCATGAGATTGGAAAAGTCAGGAGAGTGCAAAGGTACTGTTTTCTATCAGTTGGCAAGCTGCGCACACAATCCCAGTCTTGTACAGCTTCCTTCTTCACCTTTCCGAAGCTGCCGCTCTCGCCGGCTCCCGGAGGGGAAGAAGCGCCTTCTTCGCGCAAAGACGATTGTGCCGCTCACAGTGCTCTCCTTAGCGCGGCTTCTCCGAAAGACGCCCGGGAGAGGCGCCTAGCTCCGAAAAGCATGGTGCTTTTATCTTTAGCGTCTCTTCCCGTCTACATCTTAGCAAAAAGCTTTTCCACTATGTCTGGCTAGAAAAAAATGTGCCAGCAGAGAAAACAGCTCCCATCGTGTTCTAGACGTTGCACGGAAAAGTGCCGAGTGTTTTGGAAGAAGGGAAAGAAGCTTGTCCAAAACAGCTTCCAATCGAATGTTCCTGAGATTGGAAAAGTCAGGAGAGTGCAAAGGTACTGTTTTCCATCAGTTGGCAAGCTGCGCACACAATCCCAGTCTTGTACAGCTTCCTTCTTCACCTTTCCGAAGCTGCCGCTCTCGCCGGCTCCCGGAGGGGAAGAAGTGCCTTCTTCGCGCAAAGACGATTGTGCCGCTCACAGTGCTCTCCTTAGCGCGGCTTCTCCGAAAGACGCCCGGGAGAGGCGCCTAGCTCCGGAAAGCATGGTGCTTTTATCTTTAGCGTCTCTTCCCGTCTACATCTTAGCAAAAAGCTTTTCCACTATGTCTGGCTGGAAAAAACTATGCCAGCACAAAAAACGTCTCCCATCATGTTCTAGACGTTGCACGGAAAAGTGCCGAGTGTTTTGGAAGAAGGGAAAGAAGCTTGTCCAAAACAGCTTCCAATCGAATGTTCCTGAGATTGGAAAAGTCAGGAGAGTGCAAAGGTACTGTTTTCCATCAGTTGGAAAGCTGCGCACACAATCCCAGTCTTGTACAGCTTCCTTCTTCACCTTTCCGAAGCTGCCGCTCTGGCCGGCTCCCGGAGGGGAAGAAGCGCCTTCTTCGCGCAAAGACGATTGTGCCGCTCACAGTGCTCTCCTTAGCGCGGCTTCTCTGAAAGACGCCCGGGAGCAGCACTTAGCTCCGGACAGCATGGTACCTTCGTCTTTAGCGTCTTTTGAGGTCTACATCGAAGCAGAAAGCTTTTCCACTATGTCTGGCTAGGAAAAACTGTGCCAGCACAGAAAACATCTCCCATCGTCTTCTAGAGAATGCACAGAGGTCTGCCAGGTGTTTGGCAGGGAGAAAAGAAAAGTTGTCCAAAACAGCTTCCAATCAAATATTCATGAGATTGGAAAAGTCAGGAGAGTGCAAAGGTACTGTTTTCTATCAGTTGGCAAGCTGCGCACACAATCCCAGTCTTGTACAGCTTCCTTCTTCACCTTTCCGAAGCTGCCGCTCTCGCCGGCTCCCGGAGGGGAAGAAGCGCCTTCTTCGCGCAAAGACGATTGTGCCGCTCACAGTGCTCTCCTTAGCGCGGCTTCTCCGAAAGACGCCCGGGAGAGGCGCCTAGCTCCGGAAAGCATGGTGCTTTTATCTTTAGCGTCTCTTCCCGTCTACATCTTAGCAAAAAGCTTTTCCACTATGTCTGGCTAGAAAAAACTGTGCCAGCAGAGAAAACAGCTCCCATCGTGTTCTAGACGTTGCACGGAAAAGTGCCGAGTGTTTTGGAAGAAGGGAAAGAAGCTTGTCCAAAACAGCTTCCAATCGAATGTTCCTGAGATTGGAAAAGTCAGGAGAGTGCAAAGGTACTGTTTTCCATCAGTTGGCAAGCTGCGCACACAATCCCAGTCTTGTACAGCTTCCTTCTTCACCTTTCCGAAGCTGCCGCTCTCGCCGGCTCCCGGAGGGGAAGAAGCGCCTTCTTCGCGCAAAGACGATTGTGCCGCTCACAGTGCTCTCCTTAGCGCGGTTTCTCTGAAAGACGCCCGGGAGTAGCACTTAGCTCCGGACAGCATGGTACCTTCGTCTTTAGCGTCTTTTGAGGTCTACATCGAAGCAGAAAGCTTTTCCAATATGTCTGGCTAGAAAAAACTGTGCCAGCACAGAAAACATCTCCCATCGTCTTCTAGAGAATGCACAGAGGTCTGCCAGGTGTTTGGCAGGGAGAAAAGAAAAGTTGTCCAAAACATCTTCCAATCGAATGTTCCTGAGATTGGAAAAGTCAGGAGAGTGCAAAGGTACTGTTTTCCATCAGTTGGAAAGCTGCGCACACAATCCCAGTCTTGTACAGCTTCCTTCTTCACCCTTCCGAAGCTGCCGCTCTCGCCGGCTCCCGGAGGGGAAGAAGCGCCTTCTTCGCGCAAAGACGATTGTGCCGCTCACAGTGCTCTCCTTAGCGCGGCTTCTCTGAAAGACGCCCGGGAGCAGCACTTAGCTCCGGACAGCATGGTACCTTCGTCTTTAGCGTCTTTTGAGGTCTACATCGAAGCAGAAAGCTTTTCCACTATGTCTGGCTAGAAAAAACTGTGCCAGCACAGAAAACATCTCCCATCGTCTTCTAGAGAATGCACAGAGGTCTGCCAGGTGTTTGGCAGGGAGAAAAGAAAAGTTGTCCAAAACAGCTTCCAATCAAATATTCATGAGATTGGAAAAGTCAGGAGAGTGCAAAGGTACTGTTTTCTATCAGATGGCAAGCTGCGCACACAATCCCAGTGTTGTACAGCTTGCTTCTTCACCTTCCCGAAGCTGCCGCTCTGGCCGGCTCCCGGAGGGGAAGAAGCGCCTTCTTCGCGCAAAGACGATTGTGCCGCTCACAGTGCTCTCCTTAGCGCGGCTTCCCCGAAAGACGCCCGGGAGAGGCGCCTAGCTCCGAACAGCATGGTACCTTCATCTTTAGCGTCTCTTCTCTTCTACATCTTAGCAAAAAGCTTTTCCACTATGTCTGGCTAGAAAAAACTGTGCCAGCAAAGAAAACATCTCCCATCGTGTTCTAGACATTCCACGGAAACATGCCGAGTGTTTTGGAAGAAGGGACTGAAACTTGTCCAAAACAGCTTCCAATCGAATGTTCATGAGATTGGAAAAGTCAGGAGAGTGCAAAGGTACTGTTTTCTATCAGTTGGCAAGCTGCGCACACAATCCCAGTCTTGTACAGCTTCCTTCTTCACCTTTCCGAAGCTGCCGCTCTCGCCGGCTCCCGGAGGGGAAGAAGCGCCTTCTTCGCGCAAAGACGATTGTGCCGCTCACAGTGCTCTCCTTAGCGCGGCTTCTCCGAAAGACGCCCGGGACAGGCGCCTAGCTCCGAAAAGCATGGTGCTTTTATCTTTAGCGTCTCTTCCCGTCTACATCTTAGCAAAAAGCTTTTCCACTATGTCTGGCTAGAAAAAAATGTGCCAGCAGAGAAAACAGCTCCCATCGTGTTCTAGACGTTGCACGGAAAAGTGCCGAGTGTTTTGGAAGAAGGGAAAGAAGCTTGTCCAAAACAGCTTCCAATCGAATGTTCATGAGATTGGAAAAGTCAGGAGAGTGCAAAGGTACTGTTTTCCATCAGTTGGCAAGCTGCGCACACAATCCCAGTCTTGTACAGCTTCCTTCTTCACCTTTCCGAAGCTGCCGCTCTCGCCGGCTCCCGGAGGGGAAGAAGTGCCTTCTTCGCGCAAAGACGATTGTGCCGCTCACAGTGCTCTCCTTAGCGCGGCTTCTCCGAAAGACGCCCGGGAGAGGCGCCTAGCTCCGGAAAGCATGGTGCTTTTATCTTTAGCGTCTCTTCCCGTCTACATCTTAGCAAAAAGCTTTTCCACTATGTCTGGCTAGAAAAAACTATGCCAGCACAGAAAACGTCTCCCATCATGTTCTAGACGTTGCACGGAAAAGTGCCGAGTGTTTTGGAAGAAGGGAAAGAAGCTTGTCCAAAACAGCTTCCAATCGAATGTTCCTGAGATTGGAAAAGTCAGGAGAGTGCAAAGGTACTGTTTTCCATCAGTTGGAAAGCTGCGCACACAATCCCAGTCTTGTACAGCTTCCTTCTTCACCTTTCCGAAGCTGCCGCTCTGGCCGGCTCCCGGAGGGGAAGAAGCGCCTTCTTCGCGCAAAGACGATTGTGCCACTCACAGTGCTCTCCTTAGCGCGGCTTCTCTGAAAGACGCCCGGGAGCAGCACTTAGCTCCGGACAGCATGGTACCTTCGTCTTTAGCGTCTTTTGAGGTCTACATCGAAGCAGAAAGCTTTTCCACTATGTCTGGCTAGGAAAAACTGTGCCAGCACAGAAAACATCTCCCATCGTCTTCTAGAGAATGCACAGAGGTCTGCCAGGTGTTTGGCAGGGAGAAAAGAAAAGTTGTCCAAAACAGCTTCCAATCAAATATTCATGAGATTGGAAAAGTCAGGAGAGTGCAAAGGTACTGTTTTCTATCAGATGGCAAGCTGCGCACACAATCCCAGTCTTGTACAGCTTCCTTCTTCACCTTTCCCATGCTGCCGCTCTGGCCGGCTCCCGGAGGGGAAGAAGCGCCTTCTTCGCGCAAAGACGATTGTGCCGCTCACAGTGCTCTCCTTAGCGCGGCTTCCCCGAAAGACGCCCGGGAGAGGCGCCTAGCTCCAAACAGCATGGTACCTTCATCTTTAGCGTCTCTTCTCTTCTACATCTTAGCAAAAAGCTTTTCCACTATGTCTGGCTAGAAAAAACTGTGCCAGCAAAGAAAACATCTCCCATTCTGTTCTAGACGTTCCACGGAAAAATGCCGAGTGTTTTGGAAGAAGGGACTGAAACTTGTCCAAAACAGCTTCCAATCGAATGTTCCTGAGATTGGAAAAGTCAGGAGAGTGCAAAGGTACTGTTTTCCATCAGTTGGAAAGCTGCGCACACAATCCCAGTCTTGTACAGCTTCCTTCTTCACCTTTCCGAAGCTGCCGCTCTCGCCGGCTCCCGGAGGGGAAGAAGCGCCTTCTTCGCGCAAAGACGATTGTGCCGCTCACAGTGCTCCCCTTAGCGCGGCTTCTCCGAAAGACGCCCGGGAGCAGCGCTTAGCTCTGGACAGCATGGTACCTTCATCTTTAGCGTCTCTTCTCTTCTACGTCTTAGCAAAAAAGCTTTTCCACTATATCTGGCTGGAAAAAATTGTTCCAGCAAAAAAAACATCTCCCATCATGTTCTTGACTTTGCACGGAAAAGTGCCGAGTGTTTTGGAAGATGAGAAAGAAACTTGTTCACAACAGCTTCCAATCGAATGTTCATGAGATTGGAAAAGTCAGGAGAGTGCAAAGGTACTGTTTTCTATCCGTTGGCAAGCTGCGCACACAATCCCAGTCTTGTACAGCTTCCTTCTTCACCTTTCCGAAGCTGCCGCTCTCGCCGGCTCCCGGAGGGGAAGAAGCGCCTTCTTCGCGCAAAGACGATTGTGCCGCTCACAGTGCTCTCCTTAGCGCGGCTTCTCCGAAAGACGCCCGGGAGAGGCGCCTAGCTCCGAACAGCATGGTACCTTCGTCTTTAGCGTCTCTTCTCTTCTACATCTTAGCAAAAAGCTTTTCCACTATATCTGGCAGGGAGAAACTGTGCCAGCACAGAAAACATCTCCCATCGTATTCTAGAGGATGCACAGAATCTGCCAGGTGTTTGGCAGGGAGAAAAGAAAAGTTGTCCAAAACAGCTTCCAATCGAATGTTCATGTGATTGGAAAAGGCAGGAGAGTGCAAAGGTACTGTTTTCTATCAGTTGGCAAGCTGCGCACACAATCCCAGTCTTGTACAGCTTCCTTCTTCACCTTTCCGAAGCTGCCGCTCTGGCCGGCTCACGGAGGGGAAGAAGCGCCTTCTTCGCGCAAAGATGATTGTGCCGCTCACAGTGCTCTCCTTAGCACGGCTTCTCCGAAAGACGCCCGGGAGGGGCGCCTAGCTCCGAACAGCATGGTACCTTCGTCTTTAGCGTCTCTTCTCTTCTACATCTTAGCAAAAAGCTTTTCCACTATATCTGGCAGGGAGAAACTGTGCCAGCACAGAAAACATCTCCCATCGTCTTCTAGAGAATGCACAGAGGTCTGCCAGGTGTTTGGCAGGGAGAAAAGAAAACTTGTCCAAAACAGCTTCCAATCGAATGTTCATGTGATTGGAAAAGTCAGGAGAGTGCAAAGGTACTGTTTTCTATCAGTTGGCAAGCTGCGCACACAATCCCAGTCTTGTACAGCTTCCTTCTTCACCTTTCCGAAGCTGCCGCTCTCGCCGGCTCCCGGAGGGGAAGAAGCGCCTTCTTCGCGCAAAGACGATTGTGCCGCTCACAGTGCTCTCCTTAGCGCGGCTTCTCCGAAAGATGCCCGGGAGAGGCGCCTAGCTCCGGAAAGCATGGTGCTTTTATCTTTAGCGTCTCTTCCCGTCTACATCTTAGCAAAAAGCTTTTCCACTATGTCTGGCTAGAAAAAACTATGCCAGCACAGAAAACATCTCCCATCGTGTTCTAGACGTTGCACGGAAAAGTGCCGAGTGTTTTGGAAGAAGGGAAAGAAGCTTGTCCAAAACAGCTTCCAATCGAATGTTCATGTGATTGGAAAAGTCAGGAGAGTGCAAAGGTACTGTTTTCTATCAGTTGGCAAGCTGCGCACACAATCCCAGTCTTGTACAGCTTCCTTCTTCACCTTTCCGAAGCTGCCGCTCTCGCCGGCTCCCGGAGGGGAAGAAGCGCCTTCTTCGCGCAAAGACGATTGTGCCGCTCACAGTGCTCTCCTTAGCGCGGCTTCTCCGAAAGACGCCCGGGAGAGGCGCCTAGCTCCGAACAGCATGGTACCTTCGTCTTTAGCGTCTCTTCTCTTCTACATCTTAGCAAAAAGCTTTTCCACTATATCTGGCAGGGAGAAACTGTGCCAGCACAGAAAACATCTCCCATCGTAATCTAGAGGATGCACAGAATCTGCCAGGTGTTTGGCAGGGAGAAAAGAAAAGTTGTCCAAAACAGCTTCCAATCGAATGTTCATGTGATTGGAAAAGGCAGGAGAGTGCAAAGGTACTGTTTTCTATCAGTTGGCAAGCTGCGCACACAATCCCAGTCTTGTACAGCTTCCTTCTTCACCTTTCCGAAGCTGCCGCTCTGGCCGGCTCCCGGAGGGGAAGAAGCGCCTTCTTCGCGCAAAGACGATTGTGCCGCTCACAG
Organism: Melospiza melodia melodia; assembly: GCF_035770615.1. NCBI lineage: Eukaryota > Metazoa > Chordata > Aves > Passeriformes > Passerellidae > Melospiza > Melospiza melodia. The sequence goes on from NW_026948508.1 coordinate 351,917, forward strand.
TGCTCTCCTTAGCGCGGCTTCTCCGAAAGACGCCCGGGAGGGGCGCCTAGCTCCGAACAGCATGGTACCTTCGTCTTTAGCGTCTCTTCTCTTCTACATCTTAGCAAAAAGCTTTTCCACTATATCTGGCAGGGAGAAACTGTGCCAGCACAGAAAACATCTCCCATCGTCTTCTAGAGAATGCACAGAGGTCTGCCAGGTGTTTGGCAGGGAGAAAAGAAAAGTTGTCCAAAACAGCTTCCAATCGAATGTTCATGTGATTGGAAAAGTCAGGAGAGTGCAAAGGTACTGTTTTCTATCAGTTGGCAAGCTGCGCACACAATCCCAGTCTTGTACAGCTTCCTTCTTCACCTTTCCGAAGCTGCCGCTCTCGCCGGCTCCCGGAGGGGAAGAAGCGCCTTCTTCGCGCAAAGACGATTGTGCCGCTCACAGTGCTCTCCTTAGCGCGGCTTCTCCGAAAGACGCCCGGGAGAGGCGCCTAGCTCCGGAAAGCATGGTGCTTTTATCTTTAGCGTCTCTTCCCGTCTACATCTTAGCAAAAAGCTTTTCCACTATGTCTGGCTAGAAAAAACTGTGCCAGCAGAGAAAACAGCTCCCATCGTGTTCTGGACGTTGCACGGAAAAGTGCCGAGTGTTTTGGAAGAAGGGAAAGAAGCTTGTCCAAAACAGCTTCCAATCGAATGTTCCTGAGATTGGAAAAGTCAGGAGAGTGCAAAGGTACTGTTTTCCATCAGTTGGAAAGCTGCACACACAATCCCAGTCTTGTATAGCTTCCTTCTTCACCTTTCCGAAGCTGCCGCTCTCGCCGGCTCCCGGAGGGGAAGAAGTGCCTTCTTCGCGCAAAGACGATTGTGCCGCTCACAGTGCTCTCCTTAGCGCGGCTTCTCCGAAAGACGCCCGGGAGAGGCGCCTAGCTCCGGAAAGCATGGTGCTTTTATCTTTAGCGTCTCTTCCCGTCTACATCTTAGCAAAAAGCTTTTCCACTATGTCTGGCTAGAAAAAACTATGCCAGCACAGAAAACGTCTCCCATCGTGTTCTAGACGTTGCACGGAAAAGTGCCGAGTGTTTTGGAAGAAGGGAAAGAAGCTTGTCCAAAACAGCTTCCAATCGAATGTTCCTGAGATTGGAAAAGTCAGGAGAGTGCAAAGGTACTGTTTTCCATCAGTTGGCAAGCTGCGCACACAATCCCAGTCTTGTACAGCTTCCTTCTTCACCTTTCCGAAGCTGCCGCTCTGGCCGGCTCCCGGAGGGGAAGAAGCGCCTTCTTCGCGCAAAGACGATTGTGCCGCTCACAGTGCTCTCCTTAGCGCGGCTTCTCCGAAAGACGCCCGGGAGAGGCGCCTAGCTCCGGAAAGCATGGTGCTTTTATCTTTAGCGTCTCTTCCCGTCTACATCTTAGCAAAAAGCTTTTCCACTATGTCTGGCTAGAAAAAACTATGCCAGCACAGAAAACATCTCCCATCGTGTTCTAGACGTTGCACGGAAAAGTGCCGAGTGTTTTGGAAGAAGGGAAAGAAGCTTGTCCAAAACAGCTTCCAATCGAATGTTCATGTGATTGGAAAAGTCAGGAGAGTGCAAAGGTACTGTTTTCCATCAGTTGGCAAGCTGCGCACACAATCCCAGTCTTGTACAGCTTCCTTCTTCACCTTTCCGAAGCTGCCGCTCTCGCCGGCTCCCGGAGGGGAAGAAGCGCCTTCTTCGCGCAAAGACGATTGTGCCGCTCACAGTGCTCTCCTTAGCGCGGCTTCTCCGAAAGACGCCCGGGAGAGGCGCCTAGCTCCGAACAGCATGGTACCTTCGTCTTTAGCGTCTCTTCTCTTCTACATCTTAGCAAATAGCTTTTCCACTATATCTGGCAGGGAGAAACTGTGCCAGCACAGAAAACATCTCCCATCGTAATCTAGAGGATGCACAGAATCTGCCAGGTGTTTGGCAGGGAGAAAAGAAAAGTTGTCCAAAACAGCTTCCACTCGAATGTTCATGTGATTGGAAAAGGCAGGAGAGTGCAAAGGTACTGTTTTCTATCAGTTGGCAAGCTGCGCACACAATCCCAGTCTTGTACAGCTTCCTTCTTCACCTTTCCGAAGCTGCCGCTCTGGCCGGCTCCCGGAGGGGAAGAAGCGCCTTCTTCGCGCAAAGACGATTGTGCCGCTCACAGTGCTCTCCTTAGCGCGGCTTCTCCGAAAGACGCCCGGGAGGGGCGCCTAGCTCCGAACAGCATGGTACCTTCGTCTTTAGCGTCTCTTCTCTTCTACATCTTAGCAAAAAGCTTTTCCACTATATCTGGCAGGGAGAAACTGTGCCAGCACAGAAAACATCTCCCATCGTCTTCTAGAGAATGCACAGAGGTCTGCCAGGTGTTTGGCAGGGAGAAAAGAAAAGTTGTCCAAAACAGCTTCCAATCGAATGTTCATGTGATTGGAAAAGTCAGGAGAGTGCAAAGGTACTGTTTTCTATCAGTTGGCAAGCTGCGCACACAATCCCAGTCTTGTACAGCTTCCTTCTTCACCTTTCCGAAGCTGCCGCTCTCGCCGGCTCCCGGAGGGGAAGAAGCGCCTTCTTCGCGCAAAGACGATTGTGCCGCTCACAGTGCTCTCCTTAGCGCGGCTTCTCCGAAAGACGCCCGGGAGAGGCGCCTAGCTCCGGAAAGCATGGTGCTTTTATCTTTAGCGTCTCTTCCCGTCTACATCTTAGCAAAAAGCTTTTCCACTATGTCTGGCTAGAAAAAACTATGCCAGCACAGAAAACAGCTCCCATCGTGTTCTAGACGTTGCACGGAAAAGTGCCGAGTGTTTTGGAAGAAGGGAAAGAAGCTTGTCCAAAACAGCTTCCAATCGAATGTTCATGAGATTGGAAAAGTCAGGAGAGTGCAAAGGTACTGTTTTCCATCAGTTGGAAAGCTGCACACACAATCCCAGTCTTGTACAGCTTCCTTCTTCACCTTTCCGAAGCTGCCGCTCTCGCCGGCTCCCGGAGGGGAAGAAGTGCCTTCTTCGCGCAAAGACGATTGTGCCGCTCACAGTGCTCTCCTTAGCGCGGCTTCTCCGAAAGACGCCCGGGAGAGGCGCCTAGCTCCGGAAAGCATGGTGCTTTTATCTTTAGCGTCTCTTCCCGTCTACATCTTAGCAAAAAGCTTTTCCACTATGTCTTGCTAGAAAAAACTATGCCAGCACAGAAAATGTCTCCCATCGTGTTCTAGACGTTGCACGGAAAAGTGCCGAGTGTTTTGGAAGAAGGGAAAGAAGCTTGTCCAAAACAGCTTCCAATCGAATGTTCCTGAGATTGGAAAAGTCAGGAGAGTGCAAAGGTACTGTTTTCCATCAGTTGGCAAGCTGCGCACACAATCCCAGTCTTGTACAGCTTCCTTCTTCACCTTTCCGAAGCTGCCGCTCTCGCCGGCTCCCGGAGGGGAAGAAGCGCCTTCTTCGCGCAAAGACGATTGTGCCGCTCACAGTGCTCTCCTTAGCGCGGCTTCTCTGAAAGACGCCCGGGAGTAGCACTTAGCTCCGGACAGCATGGTACCTTCGTCTTTAGCGTCTTTTGAGGTCTACATCGAAGCAGAAAGCTTTTCCACTATGTCTGGCTAGAAAAAACTGTGCCAGCACAGAAAACATCTCCCATCGTCTTCTAGAGAATGCACAGAGGTCTGCCAGGTGTTTGGCAGGAAGAAAAGAAAAGTTGTCCAAAACAGCTTCCAATCGAATGTTCCTGAGATTGGAAAAGTCAGGAGAGTGCAAAGGTACTGTTTTCCATCAGTTGGAAAGCTGCGCACACAATCCCAGTCTTGTACAGCTTCCTTCTTCACCTTTCCGAAGCTGCCGCTCTCGCCGGCTCCCGGAGGGGAAGAAGCGCCTTCTTCGCGCAAAGACGATTGTGCCGCTCACAGTGCTCTCCTTAGCGCGGCTTCTCTGAAAGACGTCCGGGAGCAGCACTTAGCTCCGGACAGCATGGTACCTTCGTCTTTAGCGTCTTTTGAGGTCTACATCGAAGCAGAAAGCTTTTCCACTATGTCTGGCTAGAAAAAACTGTGCCAGCACAGAAAACATCTCCCATCGTCTTCTAGAGAATGCACAGAGGTCTGCCAGGTGTTTGGCAGGGAGAAAAGAAAAGTTGTCCAAAACAGCTTCCAATCAAATATTCATGAGATTGGAAAAGTCAGGAGAGTGCAAAGGTACTGTTTTCTATCAGATGGCAAGCTGCGCACACAATCCCAGTGTTGTACAGCTTCCTTCTTCACCTTTCCGAAGCTGCCGCTCTGGCCGGCTCCCGGAGGGGAAGAAGCGCCTTCTTCGCGCAAAGACGATTGTGCCGCTCACAGTGCTCTCCTTAGCGCGGCTTCCCCGAAAGACGCCCGGGAGAGGCGCCTAGCTCCGAACAGCATGGTACCTTCATCTTTAGCGTCTCTTCTCTTCTACATCTTAGCAAAAAGCTTTTCCACTATGTCTGGCTAGAAAAAACTGTGCCAGCAAAGAAAACATCTCCCATCGTGTTCTAGACGTTCCACGGAAAAATGCCGAGTGTTTTGGAAGAAGGGACTGAAACTTGTCCAAAACAGCTTCCAATCGAATGTTCATGAGATTGGAAAAGTCAGGAGAGTGCAAAGGTACTGTTTTCTATCAGTTGGCAAGCTGCGCACACAATCCCAGTCTTGTACAGCTTCCTTCTTCACCTTTCCGAAGCTGCCGCTCTGGCCGGCTCCCGGAGGGGAAGAAGCGCCTTCTTCGCGCAAAGACGATTGTGCCGCTCACAGTGCTCTCCTTAGCGCGGCTTCTCCGAAAGACGCCCGGGAGAGGCGCCTAGCTCCGGAAAGCATGGTGCTTTTATCTTTAGCGTCTCTTCCCGTCTACATCTTAGCAAAAAGCTTTTCCACTATGTCTGGCTAGAAAAAACTGTGCCAGCAGAGAAAACAGCTCCCATCGTGTTCTAGACGTTGCACGGAAAAGTGCCGAGTGTTTTGGAAGAAGGGAAAGAAGCTTGTCCAAAACAGCTTCCAATCGAATGTTCCTGAGATTGGAAAAGTCAGGAGAGTGCAAAGGTACTGTTTTCCATCAGTTGGAAAGCTGCGCACACAATCCCAGTCTTGTACAGCTTCCTTCTTCACCTTTCCGAAGCTGCCGCTCTCGCCGGCTCCCGGAGGGGAAGAAGCGCCTTCTTCGGGCAAAGACGATTGTGCCGCTCACAGTGCTCTCCTTAGCGCGGCTTCTCCGAAAGACGCCCGGGAGAGGCGCCTAGCTCCGGAAAGCATGGTGCTTTTATCTTTAGCGTCTCTTCCCGTCTTCATCTTAGCAAAAAGCTTTTCCACTATGTCTGGCTAGAAAAAACTATGCCAGCACAGAAAACGTCTCCCATCGTGTTCTAGACGTTGCACGGAAAAGTGCCGAGTGTTTTGGAAGAAGGGAAAGAAGCTTGTCCAAAACAGCTTCCAATCGAATGTTCCTGAGATTGGAAAAGTCAGGAGAGTGCAAAGGTACTGTTTTCCATCAGTTGGCAAGCTGCGCACACAATCCCAGTCTTGTACAGCTTCCTTCTTCACCTTTCCGAAGCTGCCGCTCTCGCCGGCTCCCGGAGGGGAAGAAGCGCCTTCTTCGCGCAAAGACGATTGTGCCGCTCACAGTGCTCTCCTTAGCGCGGTTTCTCTGAAAGACGCCCGGGAGTAGCACTTAGCTCCGGACAGCATGGTACCTTCGTCTTTAGCGTCTTTAGAGGTCTACATCGAACAGAAAGCTTTTCCACTATGTCTGGCTAGAAAAAACTGTGCCAGCACAGAAAACATCTCCCATCGTCTTCTAGAGAATGCACAGAGGTCTGCCAGGTGTTTGGCAGGGAGAAAAGAAAAGTTGTCCAAAACATCTTCCAATCGAATGTTCCTGAGATTGGAAAAGTCAGGAGAGTGCAAAGGTACTGTTTTCCATCAGTTGGAAAGCTGCGCACACAATCCCAGTCTTGTACAGCTTCCTTCTTCACCCTTCCGAAGCTGCCGCTCTCGCCGGCTCCCGGAGGGGAAGAAGCGCCTTCTTCGCGCAAAGACGATTGTGCCGCTCACAGTGCTCTCCTTAGCGCGGCTTCTCTGAAAGACGCCCGGGAGCAGCACTTAGCTCCGGACAGCATGGTACCTTCGTCTTTAGCGTCTTTTGAGGTCTACATCGAAGCAGAAAGCTTTTCCACTATGTCTGGCTAGAAAAAACTGTGCCAGCACAGAAAACATCTCCCATCGTCTTCTAGAGAATGCACAGAGGTCTGCCAGGTGTTTGGCAGGGAGAAAAGAAAAGTTGTCCAAAACAGCTTCCAATCAAATATTCATGAGATTGGAAAAGTCAGGAGAGTGCAAAGGTACTGTTTTCTATCAGATGGCAAGCTGCGCACACAATCCCAGTGTTGTACAGCTTGCTTCTTCACCTTCCCGAAGCTGCCGCTCTGGCCGGCTCCCGGAGGGGAAGAAGCGCCTTCTTCGCGCAAAGACGATTGTGCCGCTCACAGTGCTCTCCTTAGCGCGGCTTCCCCGAAAGACGCCCGGGAGAGGCGCCTAGCTCCGAACAGCATGGTACCTTCATCTTTAGCGTCTCTTCTCTTCTACATCTTAGCAAAAAGCTTTTCCACTATGTCTGGCTAGAAAAAACTGTGCCAGCAAAGAAAACATCTCCCATCGTGTTCTAGACGTTCCACGGAAAAATGCCGAGTGTTTTGGAAGAAGGGACTGAAACTTTTCCAAAACAGCTTCCAATCGAATGTTCATGAGATTGGAAAAGTCAGGAGAGTGCAAAGGTCCTGTTTTCTATCAGTTGGCAAGCTGCGCACACAATCCCAGTCTTGTACAGCTTCCTTCTTCACCTTTCCGAAGCTGCCGCTCTGGCCGGCTCCCGGAGGGGAAGAAGCGCCTTCTTCGCGCAAAGACGATTGTGCCGCTCACAGTGCTCTCCTTAGCGCGGCTTCTCCGAAAGACGCCCGGGAGAGGCGCCTAGCTCCGGAAAGCATGGTGCTTTTATCTTTAGCGTCTCTTCCCGTCTACATCTTAGCAAAAAGCTTTTCCACTATGTCTGGCTAGAAAAAACTGTGCCAGCAGAGAAAACAGCTCCCATCGTGTTCTAGACGTTGCACGGAAAAGTGCCGAGTGTTTTGGAAGAAGGGAAAGAAGCTTGTCCAAAACAGCTTCCAATCGAATGTTCCTGAGATTGGAAAAGTCAGGAGAGTGCAAAGGTACTGTTTTCCATCAGTTGGAAAGCTGCGCACACAATCCCAGTCTTGTACAGCTTCCTTCTTCACCTTTCCGAAGCTGCCGCTCTCGCCGGCTCCCGGAGGGGAAGAAGCGCCTTCTTCGGGCAAAGACGATTGTGCCGCTCACAGTGCTCTCCTTAGCGCGGCTTCTCCGAAAGACGCCCGGGAGAGGCGCCTAGCTCCGGAAAGCATGGTGCTTTTATCTTTAGCGTCTCTTCCCGTCTACATCTTAGCAAAAAGCTTTTCCACTATGTCTGGCTAGAAAAAACTATGCCAGCACAGAAAACGTCTCCCATCGTGTTCTAGACGTTGCACGGAAAAGTGCCGAGTGTTTTGGAAGAAGGGAAAGAAGCTTGTCCAATACAGCTTCCAATCGAATGTTCCTGAGATTGGAAAAGTCAGGAGAGTGCAAAGGTACTGTTTTCCATCAGTTGGCAAGCTGCGCACACAATCCCAGTCTTGTACAGCTTCCTTCTTCACCTTTCCGAAGCTGCCGCTCTCGCCGGCTCCCGGAGGGGAAGAAGCGCCTTCTTCGCGCAAAGACGATTGTGCCGCTCACAGTGCTCTCCTTAGCGCGGTTTCTCTGAAAGACGCCCGGGAGTAGCACTTAGCTCCGGACAGCATGGTACCTTCGTCTTTAGCGTCTTTTGAGGTCTACATCGAAGCAGAAAGCTTTTCCACTATGTCTAGCTAGAAAAAACTGTGCCAGCACAGAAAACATCTCCCATCGTATTCTAGAGAATGCACAGAGGTCTGCCAGGTGTTTGGCAGGGAGAAAAGAAAAGTTGTCCAAAACATCTTCCAATCGAATGTTCCTGAGATTGGAAAAGTCAGGAGAGTGCAAAGGTACTGTTTTCCATCAGTTGGAAAGCTGCGCACACAATCCCAGTCTTGTACAGCTTCCTTCTTCACCCTTCCGAAGCTGCCGCTCTCGCCGGCTCCCGGAGGGGAAGAAGCGCCTTCTTCGCGCAAAGACGATTGTGCCGCTCACAGTGCTCTCCTTAGCGCGGCTTCTCTGAAAGACGCCCGGGAGCAGCACTTAGCTCCGGACAGCATGGTACCTTCGTCTTTAGCGTCTTTTGAGGTCTACATCGAAGCAGAAAGCTTTTCCACTATGTCTGGCTAGAAAAAACTGTGCCAGCACAGAAAACATCTCCCATCGTCTTCTAGAGAATGCACAGAGGTCTGCCAGGTGTTTGGCAGGGAGAAAAGAAAAGTTGTCCAAAACAGCTTCCAATCAAATATTCATGAGATTGGAAAAGTCAGGAGAGTGCAAAGGTACTGTTTTCTATCAGATGGCAAGCTGCGCACACAATCCCAGTGTTGTACAGCTTGCTTCTTCACCTTCCCGAAGCTGCCGCTCTGGCCGGCTCCCGGAGGGGAAGAAGCGCCTTCTTCGCGCAAAGACGATTGTGCCGCTCACAGTGCTCTCCTTAGCGCGGCTTCCCCGAAAGACGCCCGGGAGAGGCGCCTAGCTCCGAACAGCATGGTACCTTCATCTTTAGCGTCTCTTCTCTTCTACATCTTAGCAAAAAGCTTTTCCACTATGTCTGGCTAGAAAAAACTGTGCCAGCAAAGAAAACATCTCCCATCGTGTTCTAGACGTTCCACGGAAACATGCCGAGTGTTTTGGAAGAAGGGACTGAAACTTGTCCAAAACAGCTTCCAATCGAATGTTCATGAGATTGGAAAAGTCAGGAGAGTGCAAAGGTACTGTTTTCTATCAGTTGGCAAGCTGCGCACACAATCCCAGTCTTGTACAGCTTCCTTCTTCACCTTTCCGAAGCTGCCGCTCTCGCCGGCTGCCCGGAGGGGAAGAAGCGCCTTCTTCGCGCAAAGACGATTGTGCCGCTCACAGTGCTCTCCTTAGCGCGGCTTCTCCGAAAGACGCCCGGGAGAGGCGCCTAGCTCCGAAAAGCATGGTGCTTTTATCTTTAGCGTCTCTTCCCGTCTACATCTTAGCAAAAAGCTTTTCCAATATGTCTGGCTAGAAAAAAATGTGCCAGCAGAGAAAACAGCTCCCATCGTGTTCTAGACGTTGCACGGAAAAGTGCCGAGTGTTTTGGAAGAAGGGAAAGAAGCTTGTCCAAAACAGCTTCCAATCGAATGTTCCTGAGATTGGAAAAGTCAGGAGAGTGCAAAGGTACTGTTTTCCATCAGTTGGAAAGCTGCGCACACAATCCCAGTCTTGTACAGCTTCCTTCTTCACCTTTCCGAAGCTGCCGCTCTGGCCGGCTCCCGGAGGGGAAGAAGCGCCTTCTTCGCGCAAAGACGATTGTGCCACTCACAGTGCTCTCCTTAGCGCGGCTTCTCTGAAAGACGCCCGGGAGCAGCACTTAGCTCCGGACAGCATGGTACCTTCGTCTTTAGCGTCTTTTGAGGTCTACATCGAAGCAGAAAGCTTTTCCACTATGTCTGGCTAGGAAAAACTGTGCCAGCACAGAAAACATCTCCCATCGTCTTCTAGAGAATGCACAGAGGTCTGCCAGGTGTTTGGCAGGGAGAAAAGAAAAGTTGTCCAAAACAGCTTCCAATCAAATATTCATGAGATTGGAAAAGTCAGGAGAGTGCAAAGGTACTGTTTTCTATCAGATGGCAAGCTGCGCACACAATCCCAGTCTTGTACAGCTTCCTTCTTCACCTTTCCCATGCTGCCGCTCTGGCCGGCTCCCGGAGGGGAAGAAGCGCCTTCTTCGCGCAAAGACGATTGTGCCGCTCACAGTGCTCTCCTTAGCGCGGCTTCCCCGAAAGACGCCCGGGAGAGGCGCCTAGCTCCAAACAGCATGGTACCTTCATCTTTAGCGTCTCTTCTCTTCTACATCTTAGCAAAAAGCTTTTCCACTATGTCTGGCTAGAAAAAACTGTGCCAGCAAAGAAAACATCTCCCATTCTGTTCTAGACGTTCCACGGAAAAATGCCGAGTGTTTTGGAAGAAGGGACTGAAACTTGTCCAAAACAGCTTCCAATCGAATGTTCATGAGATTGGAAAAGTCAGGAGAGTGCAAAGGTACTGTTTTCTATCAGTTGGCAAGCTGCGCACACAATCCCAGTCTTGTACAGCTTCCTTCTTCACCTTTCCGAAGCTGCCGCTCTCGCCGGCTCCCGGAGGGGAAGAAGCGCCTTCTTCGCGCAAAGACGATTGTGCCGCTCACAGTGCTCCCCTTAGCGCGGCTTCTCCGAAAGACGCCCGGGAGCAGCGCTTAGCTCTGGACAGCATGGTACCTTCATCTTTAGCGTCTCTTCTCTTCCACGTCTTAGCAAAAAAGCTTTTCCACTATATCTGGCTGGAAAAAATTGTTCCAGCAAAAAAAACATCTCCCATCATGTTCTTGACTTTGCACGGAAAAGTGCCGAGTGTTTTGGAAGATGAGAAAGAAACTTGTTCACAACAGCTTCCAATCGAATGTTCATGAGATTGGAAAAGTCAGGAGAGTGCAAAGGTACTGTTTTCTATCCGTTGGCAAGCTGCGCACACAATCCCAGTCTTGTACAGCTTCCTTCTTCACCTTTCCGAAGCTGCCGCTCTCGCCGGCTCCCGGAGGGGAAGAAGCGCCTTCTTCGCGCAAAGACGATTGTGCCGCTCACAGTGCTCTCCTTAGCGCGGCTTCTCCGAAAGACGCCCGGGAGAGGCGCCTAGCTCCGAACAGCATGGTACCTTCGTCTTTAGCGTCTCTTCTCTTCTACATCTTAGCAAAAAGCTTTTCCACTATATCTGGCAGGGAGAAACTGTGCCAGCACAGAAAACATCTCCCATCGTATTCTAGAGGATGCACAGAATCTGCCAGGTGTTTGGCAGGGAGAAAAGAAAAGTTGTCCAAAACAGCTTCCAATCGAATGTTCATGTGATTGGAAAAGGCAGGAGAGTGCAAAGGTACCGTTTTCTATCAGTTGGCAAGCTGCGCACACAATCCCAGTCTTGTACAGCTTCCTTCTTCACCTTTCCGAAGCTGCCGCTCTGGCCGGCTCCCGGAGGGGAAGAAGCGCCTTCTTCGCGCAAAGACGATTGTGCCGCTCACAGTGCTCTCCTTAGCGCGGCTTCTCCGAAAGACGCCCGGGAGGGGCGCCTAGCTCCGAACAGCATGGTACCTTCGTCTTTAGCGTCTCTTCTCTTCTACATCTTAGCAAAAAGCTTTTCCACTATATCTGGCAGGGAGAAACTGTGCCAGCACAGAAAACATCTCCCATCGTCTTCTAGAGAATGCACAGAGGTCTGCCAGGTGTTTGGCAGGGAGAAAAGAAAACTGGTCCAAAACAGCTTCCAATCGAATGTTCATGTGATTGGAAAAGTCAGGAGAGTGCAAAGGTAGTGTTTTCTATCAGTTGGCAAGCTGCGCACACAATCCCAGTCTTGTACAGCTTCCTTCTTCACCTTTCCGAAGCTGCCGCTCTCGCCGGCTCCCGGAGGGGAAGAAGCGCCTTCTTCGCGCAAAGACGATTGTGCCGCTCACAGTGCTCTCCTTAGCGCGGCTTCCCCGAAAGACGCCCGGGAGAGGCGCCTAGCTCCGGAAAGCATGGTGCTTTTATGTTTAGCGTCTCTTCCCGTCTACATCTTAGCAAAAAGCTTTTCCACTATGTCTGGCTAGAAAAAACTATGCCAGCACAGAAAACATCTCCCATCGTGTTCTAGACGTTGCACGGAAAAGTGCCGAGTGTTTTGGAAGAAGGGAAAGAAGCTTGTCCAAAACAGCTTCCAATCGAATGTTCATGTGATTGGAAAAGTCAGGAGAGTGCAAAGGTACTGTTTTCTATCAGTTGGCAAGCTGCGCACACAATCCCAGTCTTGTACAGCTTCCTTCTTCACCTTTCCGAAGCTGCCGCTCTCGCCGGCTCCCGGAGGGGAAGAAGCGCCTTCTTCGCGCAAAGACGATTGTGCCGCTCACAGTGCTCTCCTTAGCGCGGCTTCTCCGAAAGACGCCCGGGAGAGGCGCCTAGCTCCGAACAGCATGGTACCTTCGTCTTTAGCGTCTCTTCTCTTCTACATCTTAGCAAAAAGCTTTTCCACTATATCTGGCAGGGAGAAACTGTGCCAGCACAGAAAACATCTCCCATCGTAATCTAGAGGATGCACAGAATCTGCCAGGTGTTTGGCAGGGAGAAAAGAAAAGTTGTCCAAAACAGCTTCCAATCGAATGTTCATGTGATTGGAAAAGGCAGGAGAGTGCAAAGGTACTGTTTTCTATCAGTTGGCAAGCTGCGCACACAATCCCAGTCTTGTACAGCTTCCTTCTTCACCTTTCCGAAGCTGCTGCTCTCGCCGGCTCCCGGAGGGGAAGAAGCGCCTTCTTCGCGCAAAGACGATTGTGCCGCTCACAGTGCTCTCCTTAGCGCGGCTTCTCCGAAAGACGCCCGGGAGGGGCGCCTAGCTCCGAACAGCATGGTACCTTCGTCTTTAGCGTCTCTTCTCTTCTACATCTTAGCAAAAAGCTTTTCCACTATATCTGGCAGGGAGAAACTGTGCCAGCACAGAAAACATCTCCCATCGTCTTCTAGAGAATGCACAGAGGTCTGCCAGGTGTTTGGCAGGGAGAAAAGAAAAGTTGTCCAAAACAGCTTCCAATCGAATGTTCATGTGATTGGAAAAGTCAGGAGAGTGCAAAGGTACTGTTTTCTATCAGTTGGCAAGCTGCGCACACAATCCCAGTCTTGTACAGCTTCCTTCTTCACCTTTCCGAAGCTGCCGCTCTCGCCGGCTCCCGGAGGGGAAGAAGCACCTTCTTCACGCAAAGACGATTGTGCCGCTCACAGTGCTCTCCTTAGCGCGGCTTCTCCGAAAGACGCCCGGGAGAGGCGCCTAGCTCCGGAAAGCATGGTGCTTTTATCTTTAGCATCTCTTCCCGTCTACATCTTAGCAAAAAGCTTTTCCACTATGTCTGGCTAGAAAAAACTATGCCAGCACAGAAAACAGCTCCCATCGTGTTCTAGACGTTGCACGGAAAAGTGCCGAGTGTTTTGGAAGAAGGGAAAGAAGCTTGTCCAAAACAGCTTCCAATCGAATGTTCCTGAGATTGGAAAAGTCAGGAGAGTGCAAAGGTACTGTTTTCCATCAGTTGGCAAGCTGCGCACACAATCCCAGTCTTGTACAGCTTCCTTCTTCACCTTTCCGAAGCTGCCGCTCTCGCCGGCTCCCGGAGGGGAAGAAGCGCCTTCTTCGCGCAAAGACGATTGTGCCGCTCACAGTGCTCTCCTTAGCGCGGCTTCTCCGAAAGACGCCCGGGAGAGGCGCCTAGCTCCGGAAAGCATGGTGCTTTTATCTTTAGCGTCTCTTCCCGTCTACATCTTAGCAAAAAGCTTTTCCACTATGTCTGGCTAGAAAAAACTATGCCAGCACAGAAAACATCTCCCATCGTGTTCTAGACGTTGCACGGAAAAGTGCCGAGTGTTTTGGCAGAAGGGAAAGAAGCTTGTCCAAAACAGCTTCCAATCGAATGTTCCTGAGATTGGAAAAGTCAGGAGAGTGCAAAGGTAATGTTTTCCATCAGTTGGAAAGCGGCGCACACAATCCCAGTCTTGTACAGCTTCCTTCTTCACCTTTCCGAAGCTGCCGCTCTGGCCGGCTCCCGGAGGGGAAGAAGCGCCTTCTTCGCGCAAAGACGATTGTGCCGCTCACAGTGCTCTCCTTAGCGCGGCTTCTCTGAAAGACGCCCGGGAGCAGCACTTAGCTCCGGACAGCATGGTACCTTCGTCTTTAGCGTCTTTTGAGGTCTACATCGAAGCAGAAAGCTTTTCCAATATGTCTGGCTAGAAAAAACTGGGCCAGCACAGAAAACATCTCCCATCGTCTTCTAGAGAATGCACAGAGGTCTGCCAGGTGTTTGGCAGGCAGAAAAGGAAAGTTGTCCAAAACAGCTTCCAATCAAATATTCATGAGATTGGAAAAGTCAGGAGAGTGCAAAGGTACTGTTTTCTATCAGTTGGCAAGGTGCGCACACAATCCCAGTCTTGTACAGCTTCCTTCTTCACCTTTCCGAAGCTGCCGCTCTGGCCTGCTCCCGGAGGGGAAGAAGCGCCTTCTTCGCGCAAAGACGATTGTGCCGCTCACAGTGCTCTCCTTAGCGCGGCTTCTCCGAAAGACGCCCGGGAGAGGCGCCTAGCTCCGAACAGCATGGTACCTTCATCTTTAGTGTCTCTTCTCGTCTACATCTTAGCAAAAAGCTTTTCCACTATGTCTGGCTAGAAAAAACTGTGCCAGCAAAGAAAACATCTCCCATCGTGTTCTAGACGTTCACGGAAACATGCCGAGTGTTTTGGAAGAAGGGACTGAAACTTGTCCAAAACAGCTTCCAATCGAATGTTCATGAGATTGGAAAAGTCAGGAGAGTGCAAAGGTACTGTTTTCTATCAGTTGGCAAGCTGCGCACACAATCCCAGTCTTGTACAGCTTCCTTCTTCACCTTTCCGAAGCTGCCGCTCTCGCCGGCTCCCGGAGGGGAAGAAGCGCCTTCTTCGCGCAAAGACGATTGTGCCGCTCACAGTGCTCTCCTTAGCGCGGCTTCTCCGAAAGACGCCCGGGAGCAGCACTTAGCTCCGGAGAGCATGGTACCTTCGTCTTAACGTGTTTTGTGGTCTACATCTTAACAGAAAGCTTTTCCACTATGTCTGGCAGGGAGAAACTGTGCCAGCACAGAAAACATCTCCCAAAGTGTTCTAGAGGATACACGGAGTTCTGCCGAGTGTTTTGGAAGAAGGGAAAGAAGCTTGTCCAAAACAGCTTCCAATCGAATGTTCATGAGATTGGAAAAGTCAGGAGAGTGCAAAGGTACTGTTTTCTATCCGTTGGCAAGCTGCGCACACAATCCCAGTCTTGTACAGCTTCCTTCTTCACCTTTCTGAAGCTGCCGCTCTCGCCGGCTCCAAGAGGGGAAGAAGCGCCTTCTTCGCGCAAAGACGATTGTGCCGCTCACAGTGCTCCCCTTAGCGCGGCTTCTCCGAAAGACGCCCGGGAGCAGCGCTTAGCTCTGGACAGCATGGTACCTTCATCTTTAGCGTCTCTTCTCTTCCACGTCTTAGCAAAAAAGCTTTTCCACTATATCTGGCTGGAAAAAATTGTTCCAGCAAAAAAAACATCTCCCATCATGTTCTTGACTTTGCACGGAAAAGTGCCGAGTGTTTTGGAAGATGAGAAAGAAACTTGTTCACAACAGCTTCCAATCGAATGTTCATGAGATTGGAAAAGTCAGGAGAGTGCAAAGGTACTGTTTTCTATCCGTTGGCAAGCTGCGCACACAATCCCAGTCTTGTACAGCTTCCTTCTTCACCTTTCCGAAGCTGCCGCTCTCGCCGGCTCCCGGAGGGGAAGAAGCGCCTTCTTCGCGCAAAGACGATTGTGCCGCTCACAGTGCTCTCCTTAGCGCGGCTTCTCCGAAAGACGCCCGGGAGGGGCGCCTAGCTCCGAACAGCATGGTACCTTCGTCTTTAGCGTCTCTTCTCTTCTACATCTTAGCAAAAAGCTTTTCCACTATATCTGGCAGGGAGAAACTGTGCCAGCACAGAAAACATCTCCCATCGTCTTCTAGAGAATGCACAGAGGTCTGCCAGGTGTTTGGCAGGGAGAAAAGAAAAGTTGTCCAAAACAGCTTCCAATCGAATGTTCATGAGATTGGAAAAGTCAGGAGAGTGCAAAGGTACTGTTTTCTATCAGTTGGCAAGCTGCGCACACAATCCCAGTCTTGTACAGCTTCCTTCTTCACCTTTCCGAAGCTGCCGCTCTGGCCGGCTCCCGGAGGGGAAGAAGCGCCTTCTTCACGCAAAGACGATTGTGCCGCTCACAGTGCTCTCCTTAGCGCGGCTTCTCCGAAAGACGCCCGGGAGAGGCGCCTAGCTCCGGAAAGCATGGTGCTTTTATCTTTAGCGTCTCTTCCCGTCTACATCTTAGCAAAAAGCTTTTCCACTATGTCTGGCTAGAAAAAACTGTGCCAGCAGAGAAAACAGCTCCCATCGTGTTCTAGACGTTGCACGGAAAAGTGCCGAGTGTTTTGGAAGAAGGGAAAGAAGCTTGTCCAAAACAGCTTCCAATCGAATGTTCCTGAGATTGGAAAAGTCAGGAGAGTGCAAAGGTACTGTTTTCCATCAGTTGGCAAGCTGCACACACAATCCCAGTCTTGTACAGCTTCCTTCTTCACCTTTCCGAAGCTGCTGCTCTCGCCGGCTCCCGGAGGGGAAGAAGCGCCTTCTTCGCGCAAAGACGATTGTGCCGCTCACAGTGCTCTCCTTAGCGCGGCTTCTCCGAAAGACGCCCGGGAGAGGCGCCTAGCTCCGGAAAGCATGGTGCTTTTATCTTTAGCGTCTCTTCCCGTCTACATCTTAGCAAAAAGCTTTTCCACTATGTCTGGCTAGAAAAAACTATGCCAGCACAGAAAACATCTCCCATCGTGTTCTAGACGTTGCACGGAAAAGTGCCGAGTGTTTTGGAAGAAGGGAAAGAAGCTTGTCCAAAACAGCTTCCAATCGAATGTTCCTGAGATTGGAAAAGTCAGGAGAGTGCAAAGGTAATGTTTTCCATCAGTTGGAAAGCGGCGCACACAATCCCAGTCTTGTACAGCTTCCTTCTTCACCTTTCCGAAGCTGCCGCTCTGGCCGGCTCCCGGAGGGGAAGAAGCGCCTTCTTCGCGCAAAGACGATTGTGCCGCTCACAGTGCTCTCCTTAGCGCGGCTTCTCTGAAAGACGCCCGGGAGCAGCACTTAGCTCCGGACAGCATGGTACCTTCGTCTTTAGCGTCTTTTGAGGTCTACATCGAAGCAGAAAGCTTTTCCAATATGTCTGGCTAGAAAAAACTGGGCCAGCACAGAAAACATCTCCCATCGTCTTCTAGAGAATGCACAGAGGTCTGCCAGGTGTTTGGCAGGCAGAAAAGAAAAGTTGTCCAAAACAGCTTCCAATCAAATATTCATGAGATTGGAAAAGTCAGGAGAGTGCAAAGGTACTGTTTTCTATCAGATGGCAAGCTGCGCACACAATCCCAGTCTTGTACAGCTTCCTTCTTCACCTTTCCGAAGCTGCCGCTCTGGCCGGCTCCCGGAGGGGAAGAAGCGCCTTCTTCGCGCAAAGACGATTGTGCCGCTCACAGTGCTCTCCTTAGCGCGGCTTCTCCGAAAGACGCCCGGGAGAGGCGCCTAGCTCCGAACAGCATGGTACCTTCATCTTTAGTGTCTCTTCTCGTCTACATCTTAGCAAAAAGCTTTTCCACTATGTCTGGCTAGAAAAAACTGTGCCAGCAAAGAAAACATCTCCCATCGTGTTCTAGACGTTCACGGAAACATGCCGAGTGTTTTGGAAGAAGGGACTGAAACTTGTCCAAAACAGCTTCCAATCGAATGTTCATGAGATTGGAAAAGTCAGGAGAGTGCAAAGGTACTGTTTTCTATCCGTTGGCAAGCTGCGCACACAATCCCAGTCTTGTACAGCTTCCTTCTTCACCTTTCCGAAGCTGCCGCTCTCGCCGGCTCCCGGAGGGGAAGAAGCGCCTTCTTCGCGCAAAGACGATTGTGCCGCTCACAGTGCTCTCCTTAGCGCGGCTTCTCCGAAAGACGCCCGGGAGCAGCACTTAGCTCCGGAGAGCATGGTACCTTCGTCTTAACGTGTTTTGTGGTCTACATCTTAACAGAAAGCTTTTCCACTATGTCTGGCAGGGAGAAACTGTGCCAGCACAGAAAACATCTCCCAAAGTGTTCTAGAGGATACACGGAGTTCTGCCGAGTGTTTTGGAAGAAGGGAAAGAAGCTTGTCCAAAACAGCTTCCAATCGAATGTTCATGAGATTGGAAAAGTCAGGAGAGTGCAAAGGTACAGTTTTCTATCAGTTGGCAAGCTGCGCACACAATCCCAGTCTTGTACAGCTTCCTTCTTCACCTTTCTGAAGCTGCCGCTCTCGCCGGCTCCCAGAGGGGAAGAAGCGCCTTCTTCGCGCAAAGACGATTGTGCCGCTCACAGTGCTCCCCTTAGCGCGGCTTCTCCGAAAGACGCCCGGGAGCAGCGCTTAGCTCTGGACAGCATGGTACCTTCATCTTTAGCGTCTCTTCTCTTCCACGTCTTAGCAAAAAAGCTTTTCCACTATATCTGGCTGGAAAAAATTGTTCCAGCAAAAAAAACATCTCCCATCATGTTCTTGACTTTGCACGGAAAAGTGCCGAGTGTTTTGGAAGATGAGAAAGAAACTTGTTCACAACAGCTTCCAATCGAATGTTCATGAGATTGGAAAAGTCAGGAGAGTGCAAAGGTACTGTTTTCTATCCGTTGGCAAGCTGCGCACACAATCCCAGTCTTGTACAGCTTCCTTCTTCACCTTTCCGAAGCTGCCGCTCTGGCCGGCTCCCGGAGGGGAAGAAGCGCCTTCTTCGCGCAAAGACGATTGTGCCGCTCACAGTGCTCTCCTTAGCGCGGCTTCTCCGAAAGACGCCCGGGAGAGGCGCCTAGCTCCGAACAGCATGGTACCTTCGTCTTTAGCGTCTCTTCTCTTCTACATCTTAGCAAAAAGCTTTTCCACTATATCTGGCAGGGAGAAACTGTGCCAGCACAGAAAACATCTCCCATCGTATTCTAGAGGATGCACAGAATCTGCCAGGTGTTTGGCAGGGAGAAAAGAAAAGTTGTCCAAAACAGCTTCCAATCGAATGTTCATGTGATTGGAAAAGGCAGGAGAGTGCAAAGGTACTGTTTTCTATCAGTTGGCAAGCTGCGCACACAATCCCAGTCTTGTACAGCTTCCTTCTTCACCTTTCCGAAGCTGCCGCTCTCGCCGGCTCCCGGAGGGGAAGAAGCGCCTTCTTCGCGCAAAGACGATTGTGCCGCTCACAGTGCTCTCCTTAGCGCGGCTTCTCCGAAAGACGCCCGGGAGAGGCGCCTAGCTCCGAACAGCATGGTACCTTCGTCTTTAGCGTCTCTTCTCTTCTACATCTTAGCAAAAAGCTTTTCCACTATATCTGGCAGGGAGAAACTGTGCCAGCACAGAAAACATCTCCCATCGTCTTCTAGAGAATGCACAGAGGTCTGCCAGGTGTTTGGCAGGGAGAAAAGAAAAGTTGTCCAAAACAGCTTCCAATCGAATGTTCATGTGATTGGAAAAGTCAGGAGAGTGCAAAGGTACTGTTTTCTATCAGTTGGCAAGCTGCGCACACAATCCCAGTCTTGTACAGCTTCCTTCTTCACCTTTCCGAAGCTGCCGCTCTCGCCGGCTCCCGGAGGGGAAGATGCGCCTTCTTCGCGCAAAGACGATTGTGCCGCTCACAGTGCTCTCCTTAGCGCGGCTTCTCCGAAAGACGCCCGGGAGCAGCACTTATCTCCGGACAGCATGGTACCTTCGTCTTTAGCGTCTTTTGAGGTCTACATCGAAGCAGAAAGCTTTTCCACTATGTCTGGCTAGAAAAAACTATGCCAGCAGAGAAAACATCTCCCATCGTGTTCTAGACGTTGCACGGAAAAGTGCCGAGTGTTTTGGAAGAAGGGAAAGAAGCTTGTCCAAAACAGCTTCCAATCGAATTTTCCTGAGATTGGAAAAGTCAGGAGAGTGCAAAGGTACTGTTTTCCATCAGTTGGCAAGCTGCGCACACAATCCCAGTCTTGTACAGCTTCCTTCTTCACCTTTCCGAAGCTGCCGCTCTCGCCGGCTCCCGGAGGGGAAGAAGCGCCTTCTTCGCGCAAAGACGATTGTGCCGCTCACAGTGCTCTCCTTAGCGCGGCTTCTCTGAAAGACGCCCGGGAGCAGCACTTATCTCCGGACAGCATGGTACCTTCGTCTTTAGCGTCTTTTGAGGTCTACATCGAAGCAGAAAGCTTTTCCACTATGTCTGGCTAGAAAAAACTGTGCCAGCACAGAAAACATCTCCCATCGTCTTCTAGAGAATGCACAGAGGTCTGCCAGGTGTTTGGCAGGGAGAAAAGAAAAGTTGTCCAAAACAGCTTCCAATTAAATATTCATGAGATTGGAAAAGTCAGGAGAGTGCAAAGGTACTGTTTTCTATCAGATGGCAAGCTGCGCATACAATCCCAGTGTTGTACAGCTTCCTTCTTCACCTTTCCGAAGCTGCCGCTCTGGCCGGCTCCCGGAGGGGAAGAAGCGCCTTCTTCGCGCAAAGACGATTGTGCCGCTCACAGTGCTCTCCTTAGCGCGGCTTCCCCGAAAGACGCCCGGGAGCAGCGCTTAGCTCTGGACAGCATGGTACCTTCATCTTTAGCGTCTCTTCTCTTCCACGTCTTAGCAAAAAAGCTTTTCCACTAAATCTGGCTGGAAAAAATTGTTCCAGCAAAAAAAACATCTCCCATCATGTTCTTGACTTTGCACGGAAAAGTGCCGAGTGTTTTGGAAGATGAGAAAGAAACTTGTTCACAAGAGCTTCCTATCGAATGTTCATGAGATTGGAAAAGTCAGGAGAGTGCAAAGGTACTGTTTTCTATCCGTTGGCAAGCTGCGCACACAATCCCAGTCTTGTACAGCTTCCTTCTTCACCTTTCCGAAGCTGCCGCTCTCGCCGGCTCCCGGAGGGGAAGAAGCGCCTTCTTCGCGCAAAGACGATTGTGCCGCTCACAGTGCTCTCCTTAGCGCGGCTTCTCCGAAAGACGCCCGGGAGAGGCGCCTAGCTCCGAACAGCATGGTACCTTCGTCTTTAGCGTCTCTTCTCTTCTACATCTTAGCAAAAAGCTTTTCCACTATATCTGGCAGGGAGAAACTGTGCCAGCACAGAAAACATCTCCCATCGTATTCTAGAGGATGCACAGAATCTGCCAGGTGTTTGGCAGGGAGAAAAGAAAAGTTGTCCAAAACAGCTTCCAATCGAATGTTCATGTGATTGGAAAAGGCAGGAGAGTGCAAAGGTACTGTTTTCTATCAGTTGGCAAGCTGCGCACACAATCCCAGTCTTGTACAGCTTCCTTCTTCACCTTTCCGAAGCTGCCGCTCTCGCCGGCTCCCGGAGGGGAAGAAGCGCCTTCTTCGCGCAAAGACGATTGTGCCGCTCACAGTGCTCTCCTTAGCGCGGCTTCTCCGAAAGACGCCCGGGAGAGGCGCCTAGCTCCGAACAGCATGGTACCTTCGTCTTTAGTGTCTCTTCTCTTCTGCATCTTTGCAAAAAGCTTTTCCACTATATCTGGCAGGGAGAAACTGTGCCAGCACAGAAAACATCTCCCATCGTCTTCTAGAGAATGCACAGAGGTCTGCCAGGTGTTTGGCAGGGAGAAAAGAAAAGTTGTCCAAAACAGCTTCCAATCGAATGTTCATGTGATTGGAAAAGTCAGGAGAGTGCAAAGGTACTGTTTTCTATCAGTTGGCAAGCTGCGCACACAATCCCAGTCTTGTACAGCTTCCTTCTTCACCTTTCCGAAGCTGCCGCTCTCGCCGGCTCCCGGAGGGGAAGAAGCGCCTTCTTCGCGCAAAGACGATTGTGCCGCTCACAGTGCTCTCCTTAGCGCGGCTTCTCCGAAAGACGCCCGGGAGAGGCGCCTAGCTCCGAACAGCATGGTGCTTTTATCTTTAGCGTCTCTTCCCGTCTACATCTTAGCAAAAAGCTTTTCCACTATGTCTGGCTAGAAAAAACTATGCCAGCAGAGAAAACATCTCCCATCGTGTTCTAGACGTTGCACGGAAAAGTGCCGAGTGTTTTGGAAGAAGGGAAAGAAGCTTGTCCAAAACAGCTTCCAATCGAATTTTCCTGAGATTGGAAAAGTCAGGAGAGTGCAAAGGTACTGTTTTCCATCAGTTGGCAAGCTGCGCACACAATCCCAGTCTTGTACAGCTTCCTTCTTCACCTTTCCGAAGCTGCCGCTCTTGCCGGCTGCCGGAGGGGAAGAAGCGCCTTCTTCGCGCAAAGACGATTGTGCCGCTCACAGTGCTCTCCTTAGCGCGGCTTCTCTGAAAGACGCCCGGGAGCAGCACTTAGCTCCGGACAGCATGGTACCTTCGTCTTTAGCGTCTTTTGAGGTCTACATCGAAGCAGAAAGCTTTTCCACTATGTCTGGCTAGAAAAAACTGTGCCAGCACAGAAAACATCTCCCATTGTCTTCTAGAGAATGCACAGAGGTCTGCCAGGTGTTTGGCAGGGAGAAAAGAAAAGTTGTCCAAAACAGCTTCCAATTAAATATTCATGAGATTGGAAAAGTCAGGAGAGTGCAAAGGTACTGTTTTCTATCAGATGGCAAGCTGCGCACACAATCCCAGTGTTGTACAGCTTCCTTCTTCACCTTTCCGAAGCTGCCGCTCTCGCCGGCTCCCGGAGGGGAAGAAGCGCCTTCTTCGCGCAAAGACGATTGTGCCGCTCACAGTGCTCTCCTTAGCGCGGCTTCTCCGAAAGACGCCCGGGAGAGGCGCCTAGCTCCGAACAGCATGGTACCTTCATCTTTAGTGTCTCTTCTCGTCTACATCTTAGCAAAAAGCTTTTCCACTATGTCTGGCTAGAAAAAACTGTGCCAGCAAAGAAAACATCTCCCATCGTGTTCTAGACGTTCACGGAAACATGCCGAGTGTTTTGGAAGAAGGGACTGAAACTTGTCCAAAACAGCTTCCAATCGAATGTTCATGAGATTGGAAAAGTCAGGAGAGTGCAAAGGTACTGTTTTCTATCAGTTGGCAAGCTGCGCACACAATCCCAGTCTTGTACAGCTTCCTTCTTCACCTTTCCGAAGCTGCCGCTCTCGCCGGCTCCCGGAGGGGAAGAAGCGCCTTCTTCGCGCAAAGACGATTGTGCCGCTCACAGTGCTCTCCTTAGCGCGGCTTCTCCGAAAGACGCCCGGGAGCAGCACTTAGCTCCGGAGAGCATGGTACCTTCGTCTTAACGTGTTTTGTGGTCTACATCTTAACAGAAAGCTTTTCCACTATGTCTGGCAGGGAGAAACTGTGCCAGCACAGAAAACATCTCCCAAAGTGTTCTAGAGGATACACGGAGTTCTGCCGAGTGTTTTGGAAGAAGGGAAAGAAGCTTGTCCAAAACAGCTTCCAATCGAATGTTCATGAGATTGGAAAAGTCAGGAGAGTGCAAAGGTACAGTTTTCTATCAGTTGGCAAGCTGCGCACACAATCCCAGTCTTGTACAGCTTCCTTCTTCACCTTTCTGAAGCTGCCGCTCTCGCCGGCTCCCAGAGGGGAAGAAGCGCCTTCTTCGCGCAAAGACGATTGTGCCGCTCACAGTGCTCCCCTTAGCGCGGCTTCTCCGAAAGACGCCCGGGAGCAGCGCTTAGCTCTGGACAGCATGGTACCTTCATCTTTAGCGTCTCTTCTCTTCCACGTCTTAGCAAAAAAGCTTTTCCACTATATCTGGCTGGAAAAAATTGTTCCAGCAAAAAAAACATCTCCCATCATGTTCTTGACTTTGCACGGAAAAGTGCCGAGTGTTTTGGAAGATGAGAAAGAAACTTGTTCACAACAGCTTCCAATCGAATGTTCATGAGATTGGAAAAGTCAGGAGAGTGCAAAGGTACTGTTTTCTATCCGTTGGCAAGCTGCGCACACAATCCCAGTCTTGTACAGCTTCCTTCTTCACCTTTCCGAAGCTGCCGCTCTGGCCGGCTCCCGGAGGGGAAGAAGCGCCTTCTTCGCGCAAAGACGATTGTGCCGCTCACAGTGCTCTCCTTAGCGCGGCTTCTCCGAAAGACGCCCGGGAGAGGCGCCTAGCTCCGAACAGCATGGTACCTTCGTCTTTAGCGTCTCTTCTCTTCTACATCTTAGCAAAAAGCTTTTCCACTATATCTGGCAGGGAGAAACTGTGCCAGCACAGAAAACATCTCCCATCGTATTCTAGAGGATGCACAGAATCTGCCAGGTGTTTGGCAGGGAGAAAAGAAAAGTTGTCCAAAACAGCTTCCAATCGAATGTTCATGTGATTGGAAAAGGCAGGAGAGTGCAAAGGTACTGTTTTCTATCAGTTGGCAAGCTGCGCACACAATCCCAGTCTTGTACAGCTTCCTTCTTCACCTTTCCGAAGCTGCCGCTCTCGCCGGCTCCCGGAGGGGAAGAAGCGCCTTCTTCGCGCAAAGACGATTGTGCCGCTCACAGTGCTCTCCTTAGCGCGGCTTCTCCGAAAGACGCCCGGGAGAGGCGCCTAGCTCCGAACAGCATGGTACCTTCGTCTTTAGCGTCTCTTCTCTTCTACATCTTAGCAAAAAGCTTTTCCACTATATCTGGCAGGGAGAAACTGTGCCAGCACAGAAAACATCTCCCATCGTCTTCTAGAGAATGCACAGAGGTCTGCCAGGTGTTTGGCAGGGAGAAAAGAAAAGTTGTCCAAAACAGCTTCCAATCGAATGTTCATGTGATTGGAAAAGTCAGGAGAGTGCAAAGGTACTG
Source organism: Melospiza melodia melodia (assembly GCF_035770615.1). NCBI lineage: Eukaryota > Metazoa > Chordata > Aves > Passeriformes > Passerellidae > Melospiza > Melospiza melodia. Next base: position 376,393 of record NW_026948508.1, read on the forward strand.
TTTTCTATCAGTTGGCAAGCTGCGCACACAATCCCAGTCTTGTACAGCTTCCTTCTTCACCTTTCCGAAGCTGCCGCTCTCGCCGGCTCCCGGAGGGGAAGATGCGCCTTCTTCGCGCAAAGACGATTGTGCCGCTCACAGTGCTCTCCTTAGCGCGGCTTCTCCGAAAGACGCCCGGGAGCAGCACTTATCTCCGGACAGCATGGTACCTTCGTCTTTAGCGTCTTTTGAGGTCTACATCGAAGCAGAAAGCTTTTCCACTATGTCTGGCTAGAAAAAACTATGCCAGCAGAGAAAACATCTCCCATCGTGTTCTAGACGTTGCACGGAAAAGTGCCGAGTGTTTTGGAAGAAGGGAAAGAAGCTTGTCCAAAACAGCTTCCAATCGAATTTTCCTGAGATTGGAAAAGTCAGGAGAGTGCAAAGGTACTGTTTTCCATCAGTTGGCAAGCTGCGCACACAATCCCAGTCTTGTACAGCTTCCTTCTTCACCTTTCCGAAGCTGCCGCTCTCGCCGGCTCCCGGAGGGGAAGAAGCGCCTTCTTCGCGCAAAGACGATTGTGCCGCTCACAGTGCTCTCCTTAGCGCGGCTTCTCTGAAAGACGCCCGGGAGCAGCACTTATCTCCGGACAGCATGGTACCTTCGTCTTTAGCGTCTTTTGAGGTCTACATCGAAGCAGAAAGCTTTTCCACTATGTCTGGCTAGAAAAAACTGTGCCAGCACAGAAAACATCTCCCATCGTCTTCTAGAGAATGCACAGAGGTCTGCCAGGTGTTTGGCAGGGAGAAAAGAAAAGTTGTCCAAAACAGCTTCCAATTAAATATTCATGAGATTGGAAAAGTCAGGAGAGTGCAAAGGTACTGTTTTCTATCAGATGGCAAGCTGCGCATACAATCCCAGTGTTGTACAGCTTCCTTCTTCACCTTTCCGAAGCTGCCGCTCTGGCCGGCTCCCGGAGGGGAAGAAGCGCCTTCTTCGCGCAAAGACGATTGTGCCGCTCACAGTGCTCTCCTTAGCGCGGCTTCCCCGAAAGACGCCCGGGAGCAGCGCTTAGCTCTGGACAGCATGGTACCTTCATCTTTAGCGTCTCTTCTCTTCCACGTCTTAGCAAAAAAGCTTTTCCACTAAATCTGGCTGGAAAAAATTGTTCCAGCAAAAAAAACATCTCCCATCATGTTCTTGACTTTGCACGGAAAAGTGCCGAGTGTTTTGGAAGATGAGAAAGAAACTTGTTCACAAGAGCTTCCTATCGAATGTTCATGAGATTGGAAAAGTCAGGAGAGTGCAAAGGTACTGTTTTCTATCCGTTGGCAAGCTGCGCACACAATCCCAGTCTTGTACAGCTTCCTTCTTCACCTTTCCGAAGCTGCCGCTCTCGCCGGCTCCCGGAGGGGAAGAAGCGCCTTCTTCGCGCAAAGACGATTGTGCCGCTCACAGTGCTCTCCTTAGCGCGGCTTCTCCGAAAGACGCCCGGGAGAGGCGCCTAGCTCCGAACAGCATGGTACCTTCGTCTTTAGCGTCTCTTCTCTTCTACATCTTAGCAAAAAGCTTTTCCACTATATCTGGCAGGGAGAAACTGTGCCAGCACAGAAAACATCTCCCATCGTATTCTAGAGGATGCACAGAATCTGCCAGGTGTTTGGCAGGGAGAAAAGAAAAGTTGTCCAAAACAGCTTCCAATCGAATGTTCATGTGATTGGAAAAGGCAGGAGAGTGCAAAGGTACTGTTTTCTATCAGTTGGCAAGCTGCGCACACAATCCCAGTCTTGTACAGCTTCCTTCTTCACCTTTCCGAAGCTGCCGCTCTCGCCGGCTCCCGGAGGGGAAGAAGCGCCTTCTTCGCGCAAAGACGATTGTGCCGCTCACAGTGCTCTCCTTAGCGCGGCTTCTCCGAAAGACGCCCGGGAGAGGCGCCTAGCTCCGAACAGCATGGTACCTTCGTCTTTAGTGTCTCTTCTCTTCTGCATCTTTGCAAAAAGCTTTTCCACTATATCTGGCAGGGAGAAACTGTGCCAGCACAGAAAACATCTCCCATCGTCTTCTAGAGAATGCACAGAGGTCTGCCAGGTGTTTGGCAGGGAGAAAAGAAAAGTTGTCCAAAACAGCTTCCAATCGAATGTTCATGTGATTGGAAAAGTCAGGAGAGTGCAAAGGTACTGTTTTCTATCAGTTGGCAAGCTGCGCACACAATCCCAGTCTTGTACAGCTTCCTTCTTCACCTTTCCGAAGCTGCCGCTCTCGCCGGCTCCCGGAGGGGAAGAAGCGCCTTCTTCGCGCAAAGACGATTGTGCCGCTCACAGTGCTCTCCTTAGCGCGGCTTCTCCGAAAGACGCCCGGGAGAGGCGCCTAGCTCCGAACAGCATGGTGCTTTTATCTTTAGCGTCTCTTCCCGTCTACATCTTAGCAAAAAGCTTTTCCACTATGTCTGGCTAGAAAAAACTATGCCAGCAGAGAAAACATCTCCCATCGTGTTCTAGACGTTGCACGGAAAAGTGCCGAGTGTTTTGGAAGAAGGGAAAGAAGCTTGTCCAAAACAGCTTCCAATCGAATTTTCCTGAGATTGGAAAAGTCAGGAGAGTGCAAAGGTACTGTTTTCCATCAGTTGGCAAGCTGCGCACACAATCCCAGTCTTGTACAGCTTCCTTCTTCACCTTTCCGAAGCTGCCGCTCTTGCCGGCTGCCGGAGGGGAAGAAGCGCCTTCTTCGCGCAAAGACGATTGTGCCGCTCACAGTGCTCTCCTTAGCGCGGCTTCTCTGAAAGACGCCCGGGAGCAGCACTTAGCTCCGGACAGCATGGTACCTTCGTCTTTAGCGTCTTTTGAGGTCTACATCGAAGCAGAAAGCTTTTCCACTATGTCTGGCTAGAAAAAACTGTGCCAGCACAGAAAACATCTCCCATTGTCTTCTAGAGAATGCACAGAGGTCTGCCAGGTGTTTGGCAGGGAGAAAAGAAAAGTTGTCCAAAACAGCTTCCAATTAAATATTCATGAGATTGGAAAAGTCAGGAGAGTGCAAAGGTACTGTTTTCTATCAGATGGCAAGCTGCGCACACAATCCCAGTGTTGTACAGCTTCCTTCTTCACCTTTCCGAAGCTGCCGCTCTCGCCGGCTCCCGGAGGGGAAGAAGCGCCTTCTTCGCGCAAAGACGATTGTGCCGCTCACAGTGCTCTCCTTAGCGCGGCTTCCCCGAAAGACGCCCGGGAGCAGCGCTTAGCTCTGGACAGCATGGTACCTTCATCTTTAGCGTCTCTTCTCTTCCACGTCTTAGCAAAAAAGCTTTTCCACTAAATCTGGCTGGAAAAAATTGTTCCAGCAAAAAAAACATCTCCCATCATGTTCTTGACTTTGCACGGAAAAGTGCCGAGTGTTTTGGAAGATGAGAAAGAAACTTGTTCACAAGAGCTTCCTATCGAATGTTCATGAGATTGGAAAAGTCAGGAGAGTGCAAAGGTACTGTTTTCTATCCGTTGGCAAGCTGCGCACACAATCCCAGTCTTGTACAGCTTCCTTCTTCACCTTTCCGAAGCTGCCGCTCTCGCCGGCTCCCGGAGGGGAAGAAGCGCCTTCTTCGCGCAAAGACGATTGTGCCGCTCACAGTGCTCTCCTTAGCGCGGCTTCTCCGAAAGACGCCCGGGAGAGGCGCCTAGCTCCGAACAGCATGGTACCTTCGTCTTTAGCGTCTCTTCTCTTCTACATCTTAGCAAAAAGCTTTTCCACTATATCTGGCAGGGAGAAACTGTGCCAGCACAGAAAACATCTCCCATCGTATTCTAGAGGATGCACAGAATCTGCCAGGTGTTTGGCAGGGAGAAAAGAAAAGTTGTCCAAAACAGCTTCCAATCGAATGTTCATGTGATTGGAAAAGGCAGGAGAGTGCAAAGGTACTGTTTTCTATCAGTTGGCAAGCTGCGCACACAATCCCAGTCTTGTACAGCTTCCTTCTTCACCTTTCCGAAGCTGCCGCTCTCGCCGGCTCCCGGAGGGGAAGAAGCGCCTTCTTCGCGCAAAGACGATTGTGCCGCTCACAGTGCTCTCCTTAGCGCGGCTTCTCCGAAAGACGCCCGGGAGAGGCGCCTAGCTCCGAACAGCATGGTACCTTCGTCTTTAGTGTCTCTTCTCTTCTGCATCTTTGCAAAAAGCTTTTCCACTATATCTGGCAGGGAGAAACTGTGCCAGCACAGAAAACATCTCCCATCGTCTTCTAGAGAATGCACAGAGGTCTGCCAGGTGTTTGGCAGGGAGAAAAGAAAAGTTGTCCAAAACAGCTTCCAATCGAATGTTCATGTGATTGGAAAAGTCAGGAGAGTGCAAAGGTACTGTTTTCTATCAGTTGGCAAGCTGCGCACACAATCCCAGTCTTGTACAGCTTCCTTCTTCACCTTTCCGAAGCTGCCGCTCTCGCCGGCTCCCGGAGGGGAAGAAGCGCCTTCTTTGCGCAAAGACGATTGTGCCGCTCACAGTGCTCTCCTTAGCGCGGCTTCTCCGAAAGACGCCCGGGAGAGGCGCCTAGCTCCGAACAGCATGGTGCTTTTATCTTTAGCGTCTCTTCCCGTCTACATCTTAGCAAAAAGCTTTTCCACTATGTCTGGCTAGAAAAAACTATGCCAGCAGAGAAAACAGCTCCCATCGTGTTCTAGACGTTGCACGGAAAAGTGCCGAGTGTTTTGGAAGAAGGGAAAGATGCTTGTCCAAAACAGCTTCCAATCGAATTTTCCTGAGATTGGAAAAGTCAGGAGAGTGCAAAGGTACTGTTTTCCATCAGTTGGCAAGCTGCGCACACAATCACAGTCTTGTACAGCTTCCTTCTTCACCTTTCCGAAGCTGCCGCTCTCGCCGGCTGCCGGAGGGGAAGAAGCGCCTTCTTCGCGCAAAGACGATTGTGCCGCTCACAGTGCTCTCCTTAGCGCGGCTTCTCTGAAAGACGCCCGGGAGCAGCACTTAGCTCCGGACAGCATGGTACCTTCGTCTTTAGCGTCTTTTGAGGTCTACATCGAAGCAGAAAGCTTTTCCACTATGTCTGGCTAGAAAAAACTGTGCCAGCACAGAAAACATCTCCCATTGTCTTCTAGAGAATGCACAGAGGTCTGCCAGGTGTTTGGCAGGCAGAAAAGAAAAGTTGTCCAAAACAGCTTCCAATTAAATATTCATGAGATTGGAAAAGTCAGGAGAGTGCAAAGGTACTGTTTTCTATCAGATGGCAAGCTGCGCACACAATCCCAGTGTTGTACAGCTTCCTTCTTCACCTTTCCGAAGCTGCCGCTCTGGCCGGCTCCCGGAGGGGAAGAAGCGCCTTCTTCGCGCAAAGACGATTGTGCCGCTCACAGTGCTCTCCTTAGCGCAGCTTCCCCGAAAAACGCCCGGGAGCAGCGCTTAGCTCTGGACAGCATGGTACCTTCATCTTTAGCGTCTCTTCTCTTCCACGTCTTAGCAAAAAAGCTTTTCCACTATATCTGGCTGGAAAAAATTGTTCCAGCAAAAAAAACATCTCCCATCATGTTCTTGACTTTGCACGGAAAAGTGCCGAGTGTTTTGGAAGATGAGAAAGAAACTTGTTCACAACAGCTTCCTATCGAATGTTCATGAGATTGGAAAAGTCAGGAGAGTGCAAAGGTACTGTTTTCTATCCGTTGGCAAGCTGCGCACACAATCCCAGTCTTGTACAGCTTCCTTCTTCACCTTTCCGAAGCTGCCGCTCTGGCCGGCTCCCGGAGGGGAAGAAGCGCCTTCTTCGCGCAAAGACGATTGTGCCGCTCACAGTGCTCTCCTTAGCGCGGCTTCTCCGAAAGACGCCCGGGAGAGGCGCCTAGCTCCGAACAGCATGGTACCTTCGTCTTTAGCGTCTCTTTTCTTCTACATCTTAGCAAAAAGCTTTTCCACTATATCTAGCAGGGAGAAACTGTGCCAGCACAGAAAACATCTCCCATCGTATTCTAGAGGATGCACAGAATCTGCCAGGTGTTTGGCAGGGAGAAAAGAAAAGTTGTCCAAAACAGCTTCCAATCGAATGTTCATGTGATTGGAAAAGGCAGGAGAGTGCAAAGGTACTGTTTTCTATCAGTTGGCAAGCTGCGCACACAATCCCAGTCTTGTACAGCTTCCTACTTCACCTTTCCGAAGCTGCCGCTCTGGCCGGCTCCCGGAGGGGAAGAAGCGCCTTCTTCGCGCAAAGACGATTGTGCCGCTCACAGTGCTCTCCTTAGCGCGGCTTCTCCGAAAGACGCCCGGGAGAGGCGCCTAGCTCCGGAAAGCATGGTGCTTTTATCTTTAGCGTCTCTTCCCGTCTACATCTTAGCAAAAAGCTTTTCCACTATGTCTGGCTAGAAAAAACTGTGCCAGCAGAGAAAACAGCTCCCATCGTGTTCTAGACGTTACACGGAAAAGTGCCGAGTGTTTTGGAAGAAGGGAAAGAAGCTTGTCCAAAACAGCTTCCAATCGAATGTTCCTGAGATTGGAAAAGTCAGGAGAGTGCAAAGGTACTGTTTTCCATCAGTTGGAAAGCTGCGCACACAATCCCAGTCTTGTACAGCTTCCTTCTTCACCTTTCCGAAGCTGCCGCTCTCGCCGGCTCCCGGAGGGGAAGAAGCGCCTTCTTCGCGCAAAGACGATTGTGCCGCTCACAGTGCTCCCCTTAGCGCGGCTTCTCCGAAAGACGCCCGGGAGCAGCGCTTAGCTCTGGACCGCATGGTACCTTCATCTTTAGCGTCTCTTCTCTTCCACGTCTTAGCAAAAAAGCTTTTCCACTATATCTGGCTGGAAAAAATTGTTCCAGCAAGAAAAACATCTCCCATCATGTTCTTGACTTTGCACGGAAAAGTGCCGAGTGTTTTGGAAGATGAGAAAGAAACTTGTTCACAACAGCTTCCAATCGAATGTTCATGAGATTGGAAAAGTCAGGAGAGTGCAAAGGTACTGTTTTCTATCAGTTGGCAAGCTGCGCACACAATCCCAGTCTTGTACAGCTTCCTTCTTCACCCTTCCGAAGCTGCCGCTCTCGCCGGCTCCCGGAGGGGAAGAAGCGCCTTCTTCGCGCAAAGACGATTGTGCCGCTCACAGTGCTCTCCTTAGCGCGGCTTCTCCGAAAGACGCCCGGGAGGGGCGCCTAGCTCCGAACAGCATGGTACCTTCGTCTTTAGCGTCTTTTGAGGTCTACATCGAAGCAGAAAGCTTTTCCACTATGTCTGGCTAGAAAAAACTGGGCCAGCACAGAAAACATCTCCCATCGTCTTCTAGAGAATGCACAGAGGTCTGCCAGGTGTTTGGCAGGGAGAAAAGAAAAGTTGTCCAAAACAGCTTCCTATCAAATATTCATGAGATTGGAAAAGTCAGGAGAGTGCAAAGGTACTGTTTTCTATCAGATGGCAAGCTGCGCACACAATCCCAGTCTTGTACAGCTTCCTTCTTCACCTTTCCGAAGCTGCCGCTCTGGCCGGCTCCCGGAGGGGAAGAAGCGCCTTCTTCGCGCAAAGACGATTGTGCCGCTCACAGTGCTCTCCTTAGCGCGGCTTCTCCGAAAGACGCCCGGGAGAGGCGCCTAGCTCCGAACAGCATGGTACCTTCATCTTTAGTGTCTCTTCTCGTCTACATCTTAGCAAAAAGCTTTTCCACTATGTCTGGCTAGAAAAAACTGTGCCAGCAAAGAAAACATCTCCCATCGTGTTCTGGACGTTCACGGAAACATGCCGAGTGTTTTGGAAGAAGGGACTGAAACTTGTCCAAAACAGCTTCCAATCGAATTTTCCTGAGATTGGAAAAGTCAGGAGAGTGCAAAGGTACTGTTTTCCATCACTTTGCAAGCTGCGCACACAATCCCAGTCTTGTACAGCTTCCTTCTTCACCTTTCCGAAGCTGCCGCTCTCGCCGGCTCCCGGAGGGGAAGAAGCGCCTTCTTCGCGCAAAGACGATTGTGCCGCTCACAGTGCTCTCCTTAGCGCGGCTTCTCCGAAAGACGCCCGGGAGCAGCACTTAGCTCCGGAGAGCATGGTACCTTCGTCTTATCGTCTTTTGTGGTCTACATCTTAGCAGAAAGCTTTTCCACTATGTCTGGCAGGGAGAAACTGTGCCAGCACAGAAAACATCTCCCAAAGTGTTCTAGAGGATACACGGAGTTCTGCCGAGTGTTTTGGAAGAAGGGAAAGAAGCTTGTCCAAAACAGCTTCCAATCGAATGTTCCTGAGATTGGAAAAGTCAGGAGAGTGCAAAGGTACTGTTTTCCATCAGTTGGAAAGCTGCGCACACAATCCCAGTCTTGTACAGCTTCCTTCTTCACCTTTCCGAAGCTGCCGCTCTCGCCGGCTCCCGGAGGGGAAGAAGCGCCTTCTTCGCGCAAAGACGATTGTGCCGCTCACAGTGCTCTCCTTAGCGCGGCTTCTCCGAAAGACGCCCGGGAGGGGCGCCTAGCTCCGAATAGCATGGTACCTTCGTCTTTAGCGTCTCTTCTCTTCTACATCTTAGCAAAAAGCTTTTCCACTATATCTGGCAGGGAGAAACTGTGCCAGCACAGAAAACATCTCCCATCGTCTTCTAGAGAATGCACAGAGGTCTGCCAGGTGTTTGGCAGGGAGAAAAGAAAAGTTGTCCAAAACAGCTTCCAATCAAATATTCATGAGATTGGAAAAGTCAGGAGAGTGCAAAGGTACTGTTTTCTATCAGATGGCAAGCTGCGCACACAATCCCAGTGTTGTACAGCTTCCTTCTTCACCTTTCCGAAGCTGCCGCTCTGGCCGGCTCCCGGAGGGGAAGAAGCGCCTTCTTCGCGCAAAGACGATTGTGCCGCTCACAGTGCTCTCCTTAGCGCGGCTTCCCCGAAAGACGCCCGGGAGAGGCGCCTAGCTCCGAACAGCATGGTACCTTCATCTTTAGCGTCTCTTCTCTTCTACATCGAAGCAGAAAGCTTTTCCACTATGTCTGGCAGGGAGAAACTGTGCCAGCAAAGAAAACATCTCCCATCGTGTCCTAGACGTTCCACGGAAAAATGCCGAGTGTTTTGGAAGAAGGGACTGAAACTTGTCCAAAACAGCTTCCAATCGAATGTTCATGAGATTGGAAAAGTCAGGAGAGTGCAAAGGTACTGTTTTCTATCAGTTGGCAAGCTGCGCACACAATCCCAGTCTTGTACAGCTTCCTTCTTCACCTTTCCGAAGCTGCCGCTCTGGCCGGCTCCCGGAGGGGAAGAAGCATCTTCTTCGCGCAAAGACGATTGTGCCGCTCACAGTGCTCTCCTTAGCGCGGCTTCTCCGAAAGACGCCCGGGAGAGGCGCCTAGCTCCGGAAAGCATGGTGCTTTTATCTTTAGCGTCTCTTCCCGTCTACATCTTAGCAAAAAGCTTTTCCACTATATCTGGCTAGGAAAAACTGTGCCAGCAGAGAAAACAGCTCCCATCGTGTTCTAGACGTTGCACGGAAAAGTGCCGAGTGTTTTGGAAGATGAGAAAGAAACTTGTTCACAACAGCTTCCAATCGAATGTTCCTGAGATTGGAAAAGTCAGGAGAGTGCAAAGGTACTGTTTTCTATCAGTTGGCAAGCTGCGCACACAATCCCAGTCTTGTACAGCTTCCTTCTTCACCTTTCCGAAGCTGCCGCTCTCGCCGGCTCCCGGAGGGGAAGAAGCGCCTTCTTCGCGCAAAGACGATTGTGCCGCTCACAGTGCTCTCCTTAGCGCGGCTTCTCCGAAAGACGCCCGGGAGAGGCGCCTAGCTCCGAACAGCATGGTACCTTCGTCTTTAGCGTCTCTTCTCTTCTACATCTTAGCAAAAAGCTTTTCCACTATATCTGGCAGGGAGAAACTGTGCCAGCACAGAAAACATCTCCCATCGTATTCTAGAGGATGCACAGAATCTGCCAGGTGTTTGGCAGGGAGAAAAGAAAAGTTGTCTAAAACAGCTTCCAATCGAATGTTCATGTGATTGGAAAAGGCAGGAGAGTGCAAAGGTACTGTTTTCTATCAGTTGGCAAGCTGCGCACACAATCCCAGTCTTGTACAGCTTCCTTCTTCACCTTTCCGAAGCTGCCGCTCTGGCCGGCTCCCGGAGGGGAAGAAGCGCCTTCTTCGCGCAAAGACGATTGTGCCGCTCACAGTGCTCTCCTTAGCGCGGCTTCTCCGAAAGACACCCGGGAGGGGCGCCTAGCTCCGAACAGCATGGTACCTTCGTCTTTAGCGTCTCTTCTCTTCTACATCTTAGCAAAAAGCTTTTCCACTATATCTGGCAGGGAGAAACTGTGCCAGCACAGAAAACATCTCCCATCGTATTCTAGAGGATGCAAAGAATCTGCCAGGTGTTTGGCAGGGAGAAAAGAAAAGCTGTCCAAAACAGCTTCCAATCGAATGTTCATGTGATTGGAAAAGTCAGGAGAGTGCAAAGGTACTGTTTTCTATCAGTTGGCAAGCTGCGCACACAATCCCAGTCTTGTACAGCTTCCTTCTTCACCTTTCCGAAGCTGCCGCTCTCGCCGGCTCCCAGAGGGGAAGAAGCGCCTTCTTCGCGCAAAGACGATTGTGCCGCTCACAGTGCTCTCCTTAGCGCGGCTTCTCCGAAAGACGCCCGGGAGAGGCGCCTAGCTCCGGAAAGCATGGTGCTTTTATCTTTAGCGTCTCTTCCCGTCTACATCTTAGCAAAAAGCTTTTCCACTATGTCTGGCTAGAAAAAAATATGCCAGCACAGAAAACATCTCCCATCGTGTTCTAGACGTTGCACGGAAAAGTGCCGAGTGTTTTGGAAGAAGGGAAAGAAGCTTGTCCAAAACAGCTTCCAATCGAATGTTCCTGAGATTGGAAAAGTCAGGAGAGTGCAAAGGTACTGTTTTCTATCAGTTGGCAAGCTGCGCACACAATCCCAGTCTTGTACAGCTTCCTTCTTCACCTTTCCGAAGCTGCCGCTCTCGCCGGCTCCCGGAGGGGAAGAAGCGCCTTCTTCGCGCAAAGACGATTGTGCCGCTCACAGTGCTCTCCTTAGCGCGGCTTCTCCGAAAGACGCCCGGGAGAGGCGCCTAGCTCCGGACAGCATGGTACCTTCGTCTTTAGCGTCTTTTGTGGTCTACATCGAAGCAGAAATCATTTCCACTATGTCTGGCTAGAAAAAACTGTACCAGCACGGAAAACATCTCCCATCGTGTTCTAGACGTTGCACGGAAATGTGCCGAGTGTTTTGGAAGAAGGGAAAGAAACTTGTTCAAAACAGCTTCCAATCGAATGTTCATGAGATTGGAAAAGTCAGGAGAGTGCAAAGGTACTGTTTTCTATCAGTTGGCAAGCTGCGCACACAATCCCAGTCTTGTACAGCTTCCTTCTTCACCTTTCCGAAGCTGCCGCTCTTGCCGGCTCCCGGAGGGGAAGAAGCGCCTTCTTCTCGCAAAGACGATTGTGCCTCTCACAGTGCTCTCCTTAGCGCGGCTTCTCCGAAAGACGCCCGGGAGCAGCACTTAGCTCCGGACAGCATGGTACCTTCGTCTTTAGCGTCTTTTGTGGTCTACATCGAAGCAGAAAGCTTTTCCACTATGACTGGCAGGGAGAAACTGTGCCAGCACAGAAAACATCTCCCAACGTGTTCTAGAGGATACACAGATGTCTGCCGAGTGTTTTCGAAGAAGGGACTGAAACTTGTCCTAAACAGCTTCCAATCGAATGTTCATGAGATTGGAAAAGTCAGGAGAGTGCAAAGGTACTGTTTTCTATCAGTTGGCAAGCTGCGCACACAATCCCAGTCTTGTACAGCTTCCTTCTTCACCTTTCCGAAGCTGCCGCTCTCGCCGGCTCCCAGAGGGGAAGAAGCGCCTTCTTCGCGCAAAGACGATTGTGCCGCTCACAGTAGTCTCCTTAGCGCGGCTTCTCCGAAAGACGCCCGGGAGAGGCGCCTAGCTCCGGACAGCATGGTACATTCGTCTTTAGCGTCTTTTATGGTGTACATCGAAGCAGAAAGCTTTTCCACTATGTCTGGCTAGAAAAAACTGTACCAGCACAGAAAACATCTCCCATCGTTTTCTAGATGTTGCACGGAAATGTGCCGAGTATTTTGGAAAAAGGGAAAGAAACTTGTCCAAAACAGCTTCCAATCGAATGTTCATGAGATTGGAAAAGTCAGGAGAGTGCAAAGGTACTGTTTTCTATCAGTTGGCAAGCTGCGCACACAATCCCAGTCTTGTACAGCTTCCTTCTTCACCTTTCCGAAGCTGCCGCTCTCGCCGGCTCCCGGAGGGGAAGAAGCGCCTTCTTCGCGCAAAGACGATTGTGCCGCTCACAGTGCTCTCCTTAGCGCGGCTTCTCCGAAAGACGCCCGGGAGCAGCACTTAGCTCCGGAGAGCATGGTACCTTCGTCTTAACGTCTTTTGTGGTCTACATCGAAGCAGAAAGCTTTTCCATTATGTCTGGCAGGGAGAAAATGTGCCAGCACAGAAAACATCTCCCATCGTCTTCTAGAGGATGCACAGAGGTCTGCCAGGTGTTTGGCAGGGAGAAAAGAAAAGTTGTCCAAAACAGCTTCCAATCGAATGTTCATGAGATTGGAAAAGTCAGGAGAGTGAAAAGGTACTGTTTTCTATCAGTTGGCAAACTGCGCACACAATCCCAGTCTTGTACAGCTTCCTTCTTCACCTTTCCGAAGCTGCCGCTCTCGCCGGCTCCCAGAGGGGAAGAAGCGCCTTCTTCGCGCAAAGACGATTGTGCCGCTCACAGTGCTCTCCTTAGCGCGGCTTCTCCGAAAGACGCCCGGGAGAGGCGCCTAGCTCCGGACAGCACGGCACCTTCGTCTTTAGCGTCTCTTCTCTTCTACATCTTAGCAGAAAAGCTTTTCCACTATATCTGGCTAGAAAAAATTGTTCCAGCAAAAAAAACCTCTCCCGTCATTTTCTTGACTTTGCACGGAAATGTGCCGAGTGTTTTGGAAGATGAGAAAGAAACTTGTTCACAACAGCTTCCAATCGAATGTTCATGAGATTGGAAAAGTCAGGAGAGTGCAAAGGTACTGTTTTCTATCAGTTGGCAAGCTGCGCACACAATCCCAGTCTTGTACAGCTTCCTTCTTCACCTTTCCGAAGCTGCCGCTCTCGCCGGCTCCCGGAGGGGAAGAAGCGCCTTCTTCGCGCAAAGACGATTGTGCCGCTCACAGTGCTCTCCTTAGCGCGGCTTCTCCGAAAGACGCCCGGGAGCATCACTTAGCTCCGGACAGCGTGGTACCTTCGTCTTTAGCGTCTTTTGTGGTCTACATCGAAGCAGAAAGCTTTTCCACTATGTCTGGCAGGGAGAAACTGTGCCAGCACAGAAAACATCTCCCATCGTCTTCTAGAGGATGCACAGAGGTCTGCCAGGTGTTTGGCAGGGAGAAAAGAAAAGTTGCCCAAAAGAGCTTCCAATCGAATGTTCATGTGATTGGAAAAGTCAGGAGAGTGAAAAGGTACTGTTTTCTATCAGTTGGCAAGCTGCGCACACAATCCCAGTCTTGTACAGCTTCCTTCTTCACCTTTCCGAAGCTGCCGCTCTCGCCGGCTCCCGGAGGGGAAGAAGCGTCTTCTTCGCGCAAAGACGATTGTGCCGCTCACAGTGCTCTCCTTAGCGCGGCTTCTCCGAAAGACGCCCGGGAGAGGCGCCTAGCTCCGGACAGCGTGGTAACTTCGTCTTTAGCGTCTCTTCTGGTCTACATCTTAGCAAAAAGCTTTTCCACTATATCTGGCTAGAAAAAACTATGCCAGCACAGAAAACATCTCCCATCGTGTTCTAGACGTTGCACGGAAATGTGCCGAGAGTTTTGGAAGAAGGGAAAGAAGCTTGTCCAAAACAGCTTCCAATCGAATGTTCATGAGATTGGAAAAGTCAGGAGAGTGCAAAGGTACTGTTTTCCATCAGTTGGCAAGCTGCGCACACAATCCCAGTCTTGTACAGCTTCCTTCTTCACCTTTCCGAAGCTGCCGCTCTCGCCGGCTCCCGGAGGGGAAGAAGCGCCTTCTTCGCGCAAAGACGATTGTGTCGCTCACAGTGCTCTCCTTAGCACGGCTTCTCCGAAAGACGCCCGGGAGAGGCGCCTAGCTCCGAACAGCATGGTACCTTCGTCTTTAGCGTCTTTTGTGGTCTACATCGAAGCAGAAATCTTTTCCACTATGTCTGGCTAGAAAAACTGGGCCAGCACAGAAAACATCTCCCATCGTGTTCTAGACGTTGCACGGAAATGTGCCGAGAGTTTTGGAAGAAGGGACTGAAACTTGTCCAAAACAGCTTCCAATCGAATGTTCATGAGATTGGAAAAGTCAGGAGAGTGCAAAGGTACTGTTTTCTATCAGTTGGCAAGCTGCGCACACAATCCCAGTCTTGTACAGCTTCCTTCTTCACCTTTCCGAAGCTGCCGCTCTCGCCGGCTCCCGGAGGGGAAGATGCGCCTTCTTCGCGCAAAGACGATTGTGCCGCTCACAGTGCTCCCCTTAGCGCGGCTTCTCCGAAAGACGCCCGGGAGCAGCACTTAGCTCCGGACAGCGTGGTACCTTCGTCTTTAGCGTCTTTTGTGGTCTACATCGAAGCAGAAATCTTTTCCACTATGTCTGGCAGGGAGAAACTGTGCCAGCACAGAAAACATCTCCCAACGTGTTCTAGAGGATACACAGATGTCTGCCGAGTGTTTTCGAAGAAGGGACTGAAACTTGTCCTAAACAGCTTCCAATCGAATGTTCATGTGATTGGAAAAGTCAGGAGAGTGCAAAGGTACTGTTTTCAATCAGTTGGCAAGCTGCGCACACAATCCCAGTCTTATACAGCTTCCTTCTTCACCTTTCCGAAGCTGCCGATCTCGCCGGCTCCCGGAGGGGAAGAAGCGCCTTCTTCGCGCAAAGACGATTGTGCCGCTCACAGTGCTCTCCTTAGCGCGGCTTCTCCGAAAGACGCCCGGGAGAGGCGCCTAGCTCCGCACAGCGTGGTAACTTCGTCTTTAGCGTCTCTTCTCGTCTATATCTTAGCAAAAAGCTTTTCCACTATATCTGGCTAGAAAAAACTATGCCAGCACAGAAAACATCTCCCATCGTGTTCTAGACGTTGCACGGAAATGTGCCGAGTGTTTTGGCAGAAGGGAAAGAAACTTGCCCAAACAGCTTCCAATCGAATGTTCATGAGATTGGAAAAGTCAGGAGAGTGCAAAGGTACTGTTTTCTATCAGTTGGCAAGCTGCGCACACAATCCCAGTCTTGTACAGCTTCCTTCTTCACCTTTCCGAAGCTGCCGCTCTCGCCGGCTCCCGGAGGGGAAGAAGCGCCTTCTTCGCGCAAAGACGATTGTGTCGCTCACAGTGCTCTCCTTAGCGCGGCTTCTCCGAAAGACGCCCGGGAGCAGCACTTAGCTCCGGACAGCATGGTACCTTCGTCTTTAGCGTCTTTTGTGGTCTACATCGAAGCAGAAAGCTTTTCCACTATGTCGGACAGGGAGAAACTGTGCCAGCACAGAAAACATCTCCCAACGTGTTCTAGACGTTGCACGGAAATGTGCCGAGTATTTTGGAAAAAGGGAAAGAAACTTGTCCAAAACAGCTTCCAATCGAATGTTCATGAGATTGGAAAAGTCAGGAGAGTGCAAACGTACTGTTTTCTATCAGTTGGCAAGCTGCGCACACAATCCCAGTCTTGTACAGCTTCCTTCTTCACCTTTCCGAAGCTGCCGCTCTCGCCGGCTCCCGGAGGGGAAGAAGCGCCTTCTTCGCGCAAAGACGATTGTGCCGCTCACAGTGCTCTCCTTAGCGCGGCTTCTCCGAAAGACGCCCGGGAGCAGCACTTAGCTCCGGAGAGCATGGTACCTTCGTCTTTAGCGTCTTTTGTGGTCTACATCGAAGCAGAAAGCTTTTCCACTATGTCGGACAGGGAGAAACTGTGCCAGCACAGAAAACATCTCCCAACGTGTTCTAGAGGATACACAGATGTCTGCCGAGTGTTTTGGAAGAAGGGACTGAAACTTGTCCTAAACAGCTTCCAATCGAATGTTCATGAGATTGGAAAAGTCAGGAGAGTGCAAAGGTACTGTTTTCTATCAGTTGGCAAGCTGCGCACACAATCCCAGTCTTGTACAGCTTCCTTCTTCACCTTTCCGAAGCTGCCGCTCTCGCCGGCTCCCAGAGGGGAAGAAGCGCCTTCTTCGCGCAAAGACGATTGTGCCGCTCACAGTGCTCTCCTTAGCGCGGCTTCTCCGAAAGACGCCCGGGAGAGGCGCCTAGCTCCGGACAGCGTGGTAACTTCGTCTTTAGCGTCTCTTCTGGTCTACATCTTAGCAAAAAGCTTTTCCACTATATCTGGCTAGAAAAAACTATGCCAGCACAGAAAACATCTCCCATCGTGTTCTAGACGTTGCACGGAAATGTGCCGAGAGTTTTGGAAGAAGGGAAAGAAGCTTGTCCAAAACAGCTTCCAATCGAATGTTCATGAGATTGGAAAAGTCAGGAGAGTGCAAAGGTACTGTTTTCCATCAGTTGGCAAGCTGCGCACACAATCCCAGTCTTGTACAGCTTCCTTCTTCACCTTTCTGAAGCTGCCGCTCTCGCCGGCTCCCGGAGGGGAAGAAGCGCCTTCTTCGCGCAAAGACGATTGTGCCGCTCACAGTGCTCCCCTTAGCGCGGCTTCTCCGAAAGACGCCCGGGAGCAGCACTTAGCTCTGGACAGCATGGTACCTTCATCTTTAGCGTCTCTTCTCTTCCACATCTTAGCAAAAAGCTTTTCCACTATATCTGGCTAGAAAAAATTGTTCCAGCAAAAAAAACATCTCCCATCATGTTCTTGACTATGCACGGAAAAGTGCCGAGTGTTTTGGAAGATGAGAAAGAAACTTGTTCACAACAGCTTCCAATCGAATGTTCCTGAGATTGGAAAAGTCAGGAGAGTGAAAAGGTACTGTTTTCTATCAGTTGGCAAGCTGCGCACACAATCCCAGTCTTGTACAGCTTCCTTCTTCACCTTTCCGAAGCTGCCGCTCTCGCCGGCTCCCGGAGGGGAAGAAGCGCCTTCTTCGCGCAAAGACGATTGTGCCGCTCACAGTGCTCTCCTTAGCGCGGCTTCTCCGAAAGACGCCCGGGAGAGGCACCTAGCTCCGAACAGCATGGTACCTTCGTCTTTAGCGTCTCTTCTCGTCTACATTTAGCAAAAAGCTTTTCCACTATGTCTGGCTAGAAAAAATTGTTCCAGCAAAGAAAACATCTCCCATCTTGTTCTTGACTTTGCACGGAAAAGTGCCGAGTGTTTTGGAAGATGAGAAAGAAACTTGTTCACAACAGCTTCCAATCGAATGTTCATGAGATTGGAAAAGTCAGGAGAGTGCAAAGGTACTGTTTTCAATCAGTTGGCAAGCTGCGCACACAATCCCAGTCTTATACAGCTTCCTTCTTCACCTTTCCGAAGCTGCCGCTCTCGCCGGCTCCCGGAGGGGAAGAAGCGCCTTCTTCGCGCAAAGACGATTGTGCCGCTCACAGTGCTCCCCTTAGCGCGGCTTCTCCGAAAGACGCCCGGGAGAGGCGCCTAGCTCCGGACAGCGTGGTAACTTCGTCTTTAGCGTCTCTTCTCGTCTACATCTTAGCAAAAAGCTTTTCCACTATATCTGGCTAGAAAAAACTATGCCAGCACAGAAAACATCTCCCATCGTGTTCTAGACGTTGCACGGAAATGTGCCGAGAGTTTTGGAAGAAGGGAAAGAAGCTTGTCCAAAACAGCTTCCAATCGAATGTTCATGAGATTGGAAAATTCAGGAGAGTGCAAAGGTACTGTTTTCCATCAGTTGGCAAGCTGCGCACACAATCCCAGTCTTGTACAGCTTCCTTCTTCACCTTTCCGAAGCTGCCGCTCTCGCCGGCTCCCGGAGGGGAAGAAGTGCCTTCTTCGCGCAAAGACGATTGTGTCGCTCACAGTGCTCTCCTTAGCGCGGCTTCTCCGAAAGACGCCCGGGAGAGGCGCCTAGCTCCGAACAGCATGGTACCTTCGTCTTTAGCGTCTTTTGTGGTCTACATCGAAGCAGAAATCTTTTCCACTATGTCTGGCTAGAAAAACTTGGCCAGCACAGAAAACATCTCCCATCGTGTTCTAGACGTTGCACGGAAATGTGCCGAGAGTTTTGGAAGAAGGGACTGAAACTTGTCCAAAACAGCTTCCAATCGAATGTTCATGAGATTGGAAAAGTCAGGAGAGTGCAAAGGTACTGTTTTCTATCAGTTGGCAAGCTGCGCACACAATCCCAGTCTTGTACAGCTTCCTTCTTCACCTTTCCGAAGCTGCCGCTCTCGCCGGCTCCCGGAGGGGAAGATGCGCCTTCTTCGCGCAAAGACGATTGTGCCGCTCACAGTGCTCCCCTTAGCGCGGCTTCTCCGAAAGACGCCCGGGAGCAGCACTTAGCTCCGGACAGCGTGGTACCTTCGTCTTTAGCATCTTTTGTGGTCTACATCGAAGCAGAAAGCTTTTCCACTATGTCTGGCAGGGAGAAACTGTGCCAGCACAGAAAACATCTCCCAAAGTGTTCTAGAGGATACACAGATGTCTGCCGAGTGTTTTCGAAGAAGGGACTGAAACTTGTCCTAAACAGCTTCCAATCGAATGTTCATGTGGTTGGAAAAGTCAGGAGAGTGCAAAGGTACTGTTTTCAATCAGTTGGCAAGCTGCGCACACAATCCCAGTCTTGTACAGCTTGCTTCTTCACCTTTCTGAAGCTGCCGCTCTCGCCGGCTCCCGGAGGGGAAGAAGCGCCTTCTTCGCGCAAAGACGATTGTGCCGCTCACAGTGCTCTCCTTAGCGCGGCTTCTCCGAAAGACGCCCGGGAGAGGCGCCTAGCTCCGGACAGCGTGGTAACTTCGTCTTTAGCGTCTCTTCTCGTCTATATCTTAGCAAAAAGCTTTTCAACTATATCTGGCTAGAAAAAACTATGCCAGCACAGAAAACATCTCCCATCGTGTTCTAGACGTTGCACGGAAATGTGCCGAGTGTTTTGGCAGAAGGGAAAGAAACTTGTCCAAACAGCTTCCAATCGAATGTTCATGAGATTGGAAAAGTCAGGAGAGTGCAAAGGTACTGTTTTCTATCAGTTGGCAAGCTGCGCACACAATCCCAGTCTTGTACAGCTTCCTTCTTCACCTTTCCGAAGCTGCCGCTCTCGCCGGCTCCCGGAGGGGAAGAAGCGCCTTCTTCGCGCAAAGACGATTGTGTCGCTCACAGTGCGCTCCTTAGCGCGGCTTCTCCGAAAGACGCCCGGGAGAGGCGCCTAGCTCCGGACAGCATGGTACCTTCGTCTTTAGCGTCTTTTGAGGTCTACATCGAAGCAGAAATCATTTCCACTATGTCTGGCAGGGAAAAAACTGTACCAGCAAAGAAAACATCTCCCATGGTGTTCTAGACTTTGCACGGAAATGTGCCGAGTGTTTTGGAAGAAGGGAAAGAAACTTGTTCAAAACAGCTTCCAATCGAATGTTCATGAGATTGGAAAAGTCAGGAGAGTGCAAAGGTACTGTTTTCTATCAGTTGGCAAGCTGCGCACACAATCCCAGTCTTGTACAGCTTGCTTCTTCACCTTTCCGAAGCTGCCGCTCTTGCCGGCTCCCGGAGGGGAAGAAGCGCCTTCTTCTCGCAAAGACGATTGTACCGCTCACAGTGCTCTCCTTAGCGCGGCTTCTCCGAAAGACGCCCGGGAGCAGCACTTAGCTCCGGACAGCATTGTACCTTCGTCTTTAGCGTCTTTTGTGGTCTACATCCAAGCAGAAAGCTTTTCCACTATGACTGGCAGGGAGAAACTGTGCCAGCACAGAAAACATCTCCCAACGTGTTCTAGAGGATACAGAGATGTCTGCCGAGTGTTTTCGAAGAAGGGACTGATACTTGTCCTTAACAGCTTCCAATCGAATGTTCATGAGATTGGAAAAGTCAGGAGAGTGCAAAGGTACTGTTTTCCATCAGTTGGCAAGCTGCGCACACAATCCCAGTCTTGTACAGCTTCCTTCTTCACCTTTCCGAAGCTGCCGCTCTCGCCGGCTCCCAGAGGGGAAGAAGCGCCTTCTTCGCGCAAAGACGATTGTGCCGCTCACAGTACTCTCCTTAGCGCGGCTTCTCCGAAAGACGCCCGGGAGAGGCGCCTAGCTCCGGACAGCATGGTACCTTCGTCTTTAGCGTCTTTTATGGTGTACATCGAAGCAGAAAGCTTTTCCACTATGTCTGGCTAGAAAAAACTGTACCAGCAAAGAAAACATCTCCCATCGTGTTCTAGACGTTGCACGGAAATGTGCCGAGTGTTTTGGAAGAAGGGAAAGAAACTTGTCCAAAACAGCTTCCAATCGAATGTTCATGAGATTGGAAAAGTCAGGAGAGTGCAAAGGTACTGTTTTCTATCAGTTGGCAAGCTGCGCACACAATCCCAGTCTTGTAAAGCTTCCTTCTTCACCTTTCCGAAGCTGCCGCTCTCGCCGGCTCCCGGAGGGGAAGAAGCGCCTTCTTCGCGCAAAGACGATTGTGCCGCTCACAGTGCTCTCCTTAGCGCGGCTTCTCCGAAAGACGCCCGGGAGCAGCACTTAGCTCCGGAGAGCATGGTACCTTCGTCTTAACGTCTTTTGTGGTCTACATCGATGCAGAAAGCTTTTCCACTATGTCTGGCAGGGAGAAACTGTGCCAGCACAGAAAACATCTCCCATCGTCTTCTAGAGGATGCACAGAGGTCTGCCAGGTGTTTGGCAGGGAGTAAAGAAAAGTTGTCCAAAACAGCTTCCAATCGAATGTTCATGAGATTGGAAAAGTCAGGAGAGTGAAAAGGTACTGTTTTCTATCAGTTGGCAAACTGCGCACACAATCCCAGTCTTGTACAGCTTCCTTCTTCACCTTTCCGAAGCTGCCGCTCTCGCCGGCTCCCGGAGGGGAAGAAGCGCCTTCTTCGCGCAAAGACGATTGTGCCGCTCACAGTGCTCTCCTTAGCGCGGCTTCTCTGAAAGACGCCCGGGAGCAGCACTTAGCTCCGGACAGCGTGGTACTTTCGTCTTTAGCGTCTTTTGTGGTCTACATCGAAGCAGAAAGCTTTTCCACTATGTCTGGCAGGGAGAAACTGTGCCAGCACAGAAAACATCTCCCATCGTCTTCTAGAGGATGCACAGAGGTCTGCCAGGTGTTTGGCAGGGAGAAAAGAAAAGTTGCCCAAAAGAGCTTCCAATCGAATGTTCATGTGATTGGAAAAGGCAGGAGAGTGCAAAGGTACTGTTTTCTATCAGTTGGCAAGCTGCGCACACAATCCCAGTCTTGTACAGCTTCCTTCTTCACCTTTCCGAAGCTGCCGCTCTCGCCGGCTCCCGGAGGGGAAGAAGCGTCTTCTTCGCGCAAAGACGATTGTGCCGCTCACAGTGCTCTCCTTAGCGCGGCTTCTCCGAAAGACGCCCGGGAGAGGCGCCTAGCTCCGGACAGCGTGGTAACTTCGTCTTTAGCGTCTCTTCTCGTCTACATCTTAGCAAAAAGCTTTTCCACTATATCTGGCTAGAAAAAACTATGCCAGCACAGAAAACATCTCCCATCATGTTCTAGACGTTGCACGGAAATGTGCCGAGAGTATTGGAAGAAGGGAAAGAAACTTGTTCAAAACAGCTTCCAATCAAATGTTCATGAGATTGGAAAAGTCAGGAGAGTGCAAAGGTACTGTTTTCTATCAGTTGGCAAGCTGCGCCCACAATCCCAGTCTTGTACAGCTTCCTTCTTCACCTTTCCGAAGCTGCCGCTCTCGCCGGCTCCCGGAGGGGAAGAAGCGCCTTCTTCGCGCAAAGACGATTGTGTCGCTCACAGTGCTCTCCTTAGCGCGGCTTCTCCGAAAGACGCCCGGGAGAGGCGCCTAGCTCCGAACAGCATGGTACCTTCGTCTTTAGCGTCTTTTATGGTCTACATCGAAGCAGAAATCTTTTCCACTATGTCTGGCTAGAAAAAACTAGGCCAGCACAGAAAACATCTCCCATCGTTTTCTAAACGTTGCACGGAAATGTGCCGAGAGTTTTGGAAGAAGGGACTGAAACTTGTCCAAAACAGCTTCCAATCGAATGTTCATGAGATTGGAAAAGTCAGGAGAGTGAAAAGGTACTGTTTTCTATCAGTTGGCAAGCTGCGCACACAATCCCAGTCTTGTACAGCTTCCTTCTTCACCTTTCCGAAGCTGCCGCTCTCGCCGGCTCCCAGAGGGGAAGAAGCGCCTTCTTCGCGCAAAGACGATTGTGCCGCTCACAGTGCTCTCCTTAGCGCGGCTTCTCCGAAAGACGCCCGGGAGAGGCGCCTAGCTCCGGACAGCATGGCGCCTTCGTCTTTAGCGTCTCTTCTCTTCTACATCTTAGCAAAAAGCTTTTCCACTATGTCTGGCTAGAAAAAACTGTGCCAGCACAGAAAACATCTCCCATCGTGTTCTAGACTTTGCACGGAAATGTGCCGAGTGTTTTGGAAGAAGGGAAAGAAGCTTGTCCAAAACAGCTTCCAATCGAATGTTCATGAGATTGGAAAAGTCAGGAGAGTGCAAAGGTACTGTTTTCTATCAGTTGGCAAGCTGCGCACACAATCCCAGTCTTGTACAGCTTCCTTCTTCGCCTTTCCGAAGCTGCCGCTCTCGCCGGCTGCCCGGAGGGGAAGAAGCGCCTTCTTCGCGCAAAGACGATTGTGCCGCTCACAGTGCTCCCCTTAGCGCGGCTTCTCCGAAAGACGCCCGGGAGCAGCACTTAGCTCTGGACAGCATGGTACCTTCATCTTTAGCGTCTCTTCTCTTCCACATTTAGCAAAAATCTTTTCCACTATATCTGGCTAGAAAAAATTGTTCCAGCAAAAAAAACATCTCCCATCATGTTCTTGACTTTTCACGGAAAAGTGCCGAGTGTTTTGGAAGATGAGAAAGAAACTTGTTCACAACAGCTTCCAATCGAATGTTCATGAGATTGGAAAAGTCAGGAGAGTGCAAAGGTACTGTTTTCTATCCGTTGGCAAGCTGCGCACACAATCCCAGTCTTGTACAGCTTCCTTCTTCACCTTTCCGAAGCTGCCGCTCTGGCCGGCTCCCGGAGGGGAAGAAGCGCCTTCTTCGCGCAAAGACGATTGTGCCGCTCACAGTGCTCTCCTTAGCGCGGCTTCTCCGAAAGACGCCCGGGAGCAGCACTTAGCTCCGGACAGCGTGGTACCTTCGTCTTTAGCGTCTTTTGTGGTCTACATCGAAGCAGAAAGCTTTTCAACTATGTCTGGCAGGGAGAAACTGTGCCAGCACAGAAAACATCTCCCATCGTCGTCTAGAGGATGCACAGAGGTCTGCCAGGTGTTTGGCAGGGAGAAAAGGACAGTTGTCCAAAACAGCTTCCAATCGAATGTTCATGAGATTGGAAAAGTCAGGAGAGTGCAAAGGTACTGTTTTCTATCCGTTGGCAAGCTGCGCACACAATCCCAGTCTTGTACAGCTTCCTTCTTCACCTTTCCGAAGCTGCCGCTCTCGCCGGCTCCCGGAGGGGAAGAAGCGCCTTCTTCGCGCAAAGACGATTGTGGCGCTCACAGGGCTCTCCTTAGCGCGGCTTCTCCGAAAGACGCCCGGGAGCAGCACTTAGCTCCGGACAGCATGGTACCTTCGTCTTTAGCGTCTTTTGTGGTCTACATCGAAGCAGAAAGCTTTTCCACTATGTCGGACAAGGAGAAACTGTGCCAGCACAGAAAACATCCCCCATCGTCTTCTAGAGGATGCACAGAGGTCTGCCGAGTGTTTTCGAAGAAGGGACTGAAACTTGTCCTAAACAGCTTCCAATCGAATGTTCATGTGATTGGAAAAGTCAGGAGAGTGCAAAGGTACTGTTTTCTATCAGTTGGCAAGCTGCGCACACAATCCCAGTCTTGTACAGCTTCCTTCTTCACCTTTCCGAAGCTGCCGCTCTCGCCGGCTCCCGGAGGGGAAGAAGCGCCTTCTTCGCGCAAAGACGATTGTGCCGCTCACAGTGCTCTCCTTAGCGCGGCTTCTCCGAAAGACGCCCGGGAGAGGCGCCTAGCTCCGGACAGCGTGGTACCTTCGTCTTTAGCGTCTTTTGTGGTGTACATCGAAGCAGAAAGCTTTTCCACTATGTCTGGCTAGAAAAAACTCTACCAGCACAGAAAACATCTCCCATCGTGTTCTAGACGTTGCACGGAAAAGTGCCGAGTGTTTTGGAAGATGAGAAAGAAACTTGTTCACAACAGCTTCCAATCGAATGTTCATGAGATTGGAAAAGTCAGGAGAGTGCAAAGGTACTGTTTTCTATCCGTTGGCAAGCTGCGCACACAATCCCAGTCTTGTACAGCTTCCTTCTTCACCTTTCCGAAGCTGCCGCTCTGGCCGGCTCCCGGAGGGGAAGAAGCGCCTTCTTCGCGCAAAGACGATTGTGCCGCTCACAGTGCTCTCCTTAGCGCGGCTTCTCCGAAAGACGCCCGGGAGCAGCACTTAGCTCCGGACAGCGTGGTACCTTCGTCTTTAGCGTCTTTTGTGGTCTACATCGATGCAGAAAGCTTTTCCACTATATCTGGCAGGGAGAAACTGTGCCAGCACAGAAAACATCTCCCATCGTCGTCTAGAGGATGCACAGAGGTCTGCCAGGTGTTTGGCAGGGAGAAAAGGACAGTTGTCCAAAACAGCTTCCAATCGAATGTTCATGAGATTGGAAAAGTCAGGAGAGTGCAAAGGTACTGTTTTCTATCCGTTGGCAAGCTGCGCACACAATCCCAGTCTTGTACAGCTTCCTTCTTCACCTTTCCGAAGCTGCCGCTCTCGCCGGCTCCCGGAGGGGAAGAAGCGCCTTCTTCGCGCAAAGACGATTGTGCCGCTCACAGGGCTCTCCTTAGCGCGGCTTCTCCGAAAGACGCCCGGGAGCAGCACTTAGCTCCGGACAGCATGGTACCTTCGTCTTTAGCGTCTTTTGTGGTCTACATCGAAGCAGAAAGCTTTTCCACTATGTCGGACAGGGAGAAACTGTGCCAGCACAGAAAACATCCCCCATCGTCTTCTAGAGGATGCACAGAGGTCTGCCGAGTGTTTTCGAAGAAGGGACTGAAACTTGTCCTAAACAGCTTCCAATCGAATGTTCATGTGATTGGAAAAGTCAGGAGAGTGCAAAGGTACTGTTTTCTATCAGTTGGCAAGCTGCGCACACAATCCCAGTCTTGTACAGCTTCCTTCTTCACCTTTCCGAAGCTGCCGCTCTGGCCGGCTCCCGGAGGGGAAGAAGTGCCTTCTTCGCGCAAAGACGATTGTGCCGCTCACAGTGCTCTCCTTAGCGCGGCTTCTCCGAAAGACGCCCGGGAGAGGCGCCTAGCTCCGGACAGCGTGGTAACTTCGTCTTTAGCGTCTTTTGTGGTGTACATCGAAGCAGAAAGCTTTTCCACTATGTCTGGCTAGAAAAAACTCTACCAGCACAGAAAACATCTCCCATCGTGTTCTAGACGTTGCACGGAAAAGTGCCGAGTGTTTTGGAAAAAGGGAAAGAAGCTTGTCCAAAACAGCTTCCAATCGAATGTTCATGTGATTGGAAAAGTCAGGAGAGTGCAAAGGTACTGTTTTCTATCAGTTGGCAAGCTGCGCACACAATCCCAGTCTTGTACAGCTTCCTTCTTCACCTTTCCGAAGCTGCCGCACTCGCCGGCTCCCGGAGGGGAAGAAGCGCCTTCTTCGCGCAAAGACGATTGTGCCGCTCACAGTGCTCTCCTTAGCGCGGCTTCTCTGAAAGACGCCCGGGAGCAGCACTTAGCTCCGGACAGCGTGGTACCTTCGTCTTTAGCGTCTTTTGTGGTGTACATCGAAGCAGAAAGCTTTTCCACTATGTCTGGCAGGGAGAAACTGTGCCAGCACAGAAAACATCTCCCATCGTCTTCTAGAGGATGCACAGAGGTCTGCCAGGTGTTTGGCAGGGAGAAAAGAAAAGTTGCCCAAAAGAGCTTCCAATCGAATGTTCATGAGATTGGAAAAGTCAGGAGAGTGAAAAGGTACTGTTTTCTATCAGTTGGCAAGCTGCGCACACAATCCCAGTCTTGTACAGCTTCCTTCTTCACCTTTCCGAAGCTGCCGCTCTCGCCGGCTCCCAGAGGGGAAGAAGCGCCTTCTTCGCGCAAAGACGATTGTGCCGCTCACAGTGCTCTCCTTAGCGCGGCTTCTCCGAAAGACGCCCGGGAGAGGCGCCTAGCTCCGGACAGCATGGCACCTTCGTCTTTAGCGTCTCTTCTCTTCTACATCTTAGCAAAAAGCTTTTCCACTATGTCTGGCTAGAAAAAACTGTGCCAGCACAGAAAACATCTCCCATCGTGTTCTAGACGTTGCACGGAAATGTGCCGAGTGTTTTGGAAGAAGGGAAAGAAGCATGTCCAAAACAGCTTCCAATCGAATGTTCATGAGATTGGAAAAGTCAGGAGAGTGCAAAGGTACTGTTTTCTATCAGTTGGCAAGCTGCGCACACAATCCCAGTCTTGTACAGCTTCCTTCTTCGCCTTTCCGAAGCTGCCGCTCTCGCCGGCTGCCCGGAGGGGAAGAAGCGCCTTCTTCGCGCAAAGACGATTGTGCCGCTCACAGTGCTCCCCTTAGCGCGGCTTCTCCGAAAGACGCCCGGGAGCAGCACTTAGCTCTGGACAGCATGGTACCTTCATCTTTAGCGTCTCTTCTCTTCCACATCTTAGCAAAAAGCTTTTCCACTATATCTGGCTAGAAAAAATTGTTCCAGCAAAAGAAACATCTCCCATCATGTTCTTGACTTTGCACGGAAAAGTGCCGAGTGTTTTGGAAGATGAGAAAGAAACTTGTTCACAACAGCTTCCAATCGAATGTTCATGAGATTGGAAAAGTCAGGAGAGTGCAAAGGTACTGTTTTCTATCAGTTGGCAAGCTGCGCACACAATCCCAGTCTTGTACAGCTTCCTTCTTCACCTTTCCGAAGCTGCCGCTCTCGCCGGCTCCCGGAGGGGAAGAAGCGCCTTTTTCGCGCAAAGACGATTGTGCCGCTCACAGGGCTCTCCTTAGCGCGGCTTCTCCGAAAGACGCCCGGGAGCAGCACTTAGCTCCGGACAGCGTGGTACCTTCGTCTTTAGCGTCTTTTGTGGTCTACATCGAAGCAGAAAGCTTTTCCACTATGTCTGGCAGGGAGAAACTGTGCCAGCACAGAAAACATCTCCCATCGTCTTCTAGAGGATGCACAGAGGTCTGCCAGGTGTTTGGCAGGGAGAAAAGTAAAGTTGCCCAAAAGAGCTTCCAATCGAATGTTCATGTGATTGGAAAAGGCAGGAGAGTGCAAAGGTACTGTTTTCTATCAGTTGGCAAGCTGCGCACACAATCCCAGTCTTGTACAGCTTCCTTCTTCACCTTTCCGAAGCTGCCGCTCTCGCCGGCTCCCGGAGGGGAAGAAGCGTCTTCTTCGCGCAAAGACGATTGTGCCGCTCACAGTGCTCTCCTTAGCGCGGCTTCTCCGAAAGACGCCCGGGAGAGGCGCCTAGCTCCGGACAGCGTGGTAACTTCGTCTTTAGCGTCTCTTCTCGTCTACATCTTAGCAAAAAGCTTTTCCACTATATCTGGCTAGAAAAAACTATGCCAGCACAGAAAACATCTCCCATCATGTTCTAGACGTTGCACGGAAATGTGCCGAGAGTATTGGAAGAAGGGAAAGAAACTTGTTCAAAACAGCTTCCAATCAAATGTTCATGAGATTGGAAAAGTCAGGAGAGTGCAAAGGTACTGTTTTCTATCAGTTGGCAAGCTGCGCACACAATCCCAGTCTTGTACAGCTTCCTTCTTCACCTTTCCGAAGCTGCCGCTCTCGCCGGCTCCCGGAGGGGAAGAAGCGCCTTCTTCGCGCAAAGACGATTGTGTCGCTCACAGTGCTCTCCTTAGCGCGGCTTCTCCGAAAGACGCCCGGGAGAGGCGCCTAGCTCCGAACAGCAAGGTACCTTCGTCTTTAGCGTCTTTTATGGTCTACATCGAAGCAGAAATCTTTTCCACTATGTCTGGCTAGAAAAAACTAGGCCAGCACAGAAAACATCTCCCATCGTTTTCTAGACGTTGCACGGAAATGTGCCGAGAGTTTTGGAAGAAGGGACTGAAACTTGTCCAAAACAGCTTCCAATCGAATGTTCATGAGATTGGAAAAGTCAGGAGAGTGAAAAGGTACTGTTTTCTATCAGTTGGCAAGCTGCGCACACAATCCCAGTCTTGTACAGCTTCCTTCTTCACCTTTCCGAAGCTGCCGCTCTCGCCGGCTCCCGGAGGGGAAGAAGCGCCTTCTTCGCGCAAAGACGATTGTGCCGCTCACAGTGCTCTCCTTAGCGCGGCTTCTCCGAAAGACGCCCGGGAGAGGCGCCTAGCTCCGAACAGCATGGTACCTTCGTCTTTAGCGTCTCTTCTCTTCCACATCTTAGCAAAAAGCTTTTCCACTATGTCTGGCTAGAAAAAACTGTGCCAGCACAGAAAACATCTCCCATCGTGTTCTAGACTTTGCACGGAAATGTGCCGAGTGTTTTGGAAGAAGGGAAAGAAGCTTGTCCAAAACAGCTTCCAATCGAATGTTCATGAGATTGGAAAAGTCAGGAGAGTGCAAAGGTACTGTTTTCTATCAGTTGGCAAGCTGCGCACACAATCCCAGTCTTGTACAGCTTCCTTCTTCGCCTTTCCGAAGCTGCCGCTCTGGCCGGCTCCCGGAGGGGAAGAAGCGCCTTCTTCGCGCAAAGACGATTGTGCCGCTCACAGTGCTCCCCTTAGCGCGGCTTCTCCGAAAGACGCCCGGGAGCAGCACTTAGCTCTGGACAGCATGGTACCTTCATCTTTAGCGTCTCTTCTCTTCCACATCTTAGCAAAAATCTTTTCGACTATATCTGGCTAGAAAAAATTGTTCCAGCAAAAAAAACATCTCCCATCATGTTCTTGACTTTGCACGGAAAAGTGCCGAGTGTTTTGGAAGATGAGAAAGAAACTTGTTCACAACAGCTTCCAATCGAATGTTCATGAGATTGGAAAAGTCAGGAGAGTGCAAAGGTACTGTTTTCTATCCGTTGGCAAGCTGCGCACACAATCCCAGTCTTGTACAGCTTCCTTCTTCACCTTTCCGAAGCTGCCGCTCTGGCCGGCTCCCGGAGGGGAAGAAGCGCCTTCTTCGCGCAAAGACGATTGTGCCGCTCACAGTGCTCTCCTTAGCGCGGCTTCTCCGAAAGACGCCCGGGAGCAGCACTTAGCTCCGGACAGCGTGGTACCTTCGTCTTTAGCGTCTTTTGTGGTCTACATCGATGCAGAAAGCTTTTCCACTATATCTGGCAGGGAGAAACTGTGCCAGCACAGAAAACATCTCCCATCGTCGTCTAGAGGATGCACAGAGGTCTGCCAGGTGTTTGGCAGGGAGAAAAGGACAGTTGTCCAAAACAGCTTCCAATCGAATGTTCATGAGATTGGAAAAGTCAGGAGAGTGCAAAGGTACTGTTTTCTATCCGTTGGCAAGCTGCGCACACAATCCCAGTCTTGTACAGCTTCCTTCTTCACCTTTCCGAAGCTGCCGCTCTGGCCGGCTCCCGGAGGGGAAGAAGCGCCTTCTTCGCGCAAAGACGATTGTGCCGCTCACAGGGCTCTCCTTAGCGCGGCTTCTCCGAAAGACGCCCGGGAGCAGCACTTAGCTCCGGACAGCATGGTACCTTCGTCTTTAGCGTCTTTTGTGGTCTACATCGAAGCAGAAAGCTTTTCCACTATGTCGGACAGGGAGAAACTGTGCCAGCACAGAAAACATCCCCCAACGTCTTCTAGAGGATGCACAGAGGTCTGCCGAGTGTTTTCGAAGAAGGGACTGAAACTTGTCCTAAACAGCTTCCAATCGAATGTTCATGTGATTGGAAAAGTCAGGAGAGTGCAAAGGTACTGTTTTCTATCAGTTGGCAAGCTGCGCACACAATCCCAGTCTTGTACAGCTTCCTTCTTCACCTTTCCGAAGCTGCCGCACTCGCCGGCTCCCGGAGGGGAATAAGCGCCTTCTTCGCGCAAAGACGATTGTGCCGCTCACAGTGCTCTCCTTAGTGCGGCTTCTCTGAAAGACGCCCGGGAGCAGAACTTAGCTCCGGACAGCGTGGTACCTTCGTCTTTAGCGTCTTTTGTGGTGTACATCGAAGCAGAAAGCTTTTCCACTATGTCTGGCAGGGAGAAACTGTGCCAGCACAGAAAACATCTCCCATCGTCTTCTAGAGGATGCACAGAGGTCTGCCAGGTGTTTGGCAGGGAGAAAAGAAAAGTTGCCCAAAAGAGCTTCCAATCGAATGTTCATGAGATTGGAAAAGTCAGGAGAGTGAAAAGGTACTGTTTTCTATCAGTTGGCAAGCTGCGCACACAATCCAAGTCTTGTACAGCTTCCTTCTTCACCTTTCCGAAGCTGCCGCTCTCGCCGGCTCCCAGAGGGGAAGAAGCGCCTTCTTCGCGCAAAGACGATTGTGCCGCTCACAGTGCTCTCCTTAGCGCGGCTTCTCCGAAAGACGCCCGGGAGAGGCGCCTAGCTCCGGACAGCATGGCACCTTCGTCTTTAGCGTCTCTTCTCTTCTACATCTTAGCAAAAAGCTTTTCCACTATGTCTGGCTAGAAAAAACTGTGCCAGCACAGAAAACATCTCCCATCGTGTTCTAGACGTTGCACGGAAATGTGCCGAGTGTTTTGGAAGAAGGGAAAGAAGCATGTCCAAAACAGCTTCCAATCGAATGTTCATGAGATTGGAAAAGTCAGGAGAGTGCAAAGGTACTGTTTTCTATCAGTTGGCAAGCTGCGCACACAATCCCAGTCTTGTACAGCTTCCTTCTTCGCCTTTCCGAAGCTGCCGCTCTCGCCGGCTGCCCGGAGGGGAAGAAGCGCCTTCTTCGCGCAAAGACGATTGTGCCGCTCACAGTGCTCCCCTTAGCGCGGCTTCTCCGAAAGACGCCCGGGAGCAGCACTTAGCTCTGGACAGCATGGTACCTTCATCTTTAGCGTCTCTTCTCTTCCACATCTTAGCAAAAAGCTTTTCCACTATATCTGGCTAGAAAAAATTGTTCCAGCAAAAGAAACATCTCCCATCATGTTCTTGACTTTGCACGGAAAAGTGCCGAGTGTTTTGGAAGATGAGAAAGAAACTTGTTCACAACAGCTTCCAATCGAATGTTCATGAGATTGGAAAAGTCAGGAGAGTGCAAAGGTACTGTTTTCTATCAGTTGGCAAGCTGCGCACACAATCTCAGTCTTGTACAGCTTCCTTCTTCACCTTTCCGAAGCTGCCGCTCTCGCCGGCTCCCGGAGGGGAAGAAGCGCCTTTTTCGCGCAAAGACGATTGTGCCGCTCACAGGGCTCTCCTTAGCGCGGCTTCTCCGAAAGACGCCCGGGAGCAGCACTTAGCTCCGGACAGCGTGGTACCTTCGTCTTTAGCGTCTTTTGTGGTCTACATCTTAGCAGAAAGCTTTTCCACTATGTCTGGCAGGGAGAAACTGTGCCAGCACAGAAAACATCTCCCATCGTCTTCTAGAGGATGCACAGAGGTCTGCCAGGTGTTTGGCAGGGAGAAAAGTAAAGTTGCCCAAAAGAGCTTCCAATCGAATGTTCATGTGATTGGAAAAGGCAGGAGAGTGCAAAGGTACTGTTTTCTATCAGTTGGCAAGCTGCGCACACAATCCCAGTCTTGTACAGCTTCCTTCTTCACCTTTCCGAAGCTGCCGCTCTCGCCGGCTCCCGGAGGGGAAGAAGCGTCTTCTTCGCGCAAAGACGATTGTGCCGCTCACAGTGCTCTCCTTAGCGCGGCTTCTCCGAAAGACGCCCGGGAGAGGCGCCTAGCTCCGGACAGCGTGGTAACTTCGTCTTTAGCGTCTCTTCTCGTCTACATCTTAGCAAAAAGCTTTTCCACTATATCTGGCTAGAAAAAACTATGCCAGCACAGAAAACATCTCCCATCATGTTCTAGACGTTGCACGGAAATGTGCCGAGAGTATTGGAAGAAGGGAAAGAAACTTGTTCAAAACAGCTTCCAATCAAATGTTCATGAGATTGGAAAAGTCAGGAGAGTGCAAAGGTACTGTTTTCTATCAGTTGGCAAGCTGCGCACACAATCCCAGTCTTGTACAGCTTCCTTCTTCACCTTTCCGAAGCTGCCGCTCTCGCCGGCTCCCGGAGGGGAAGAAGCGCCTTCTTCGCGCAAAGACGATTGTGTCGCTCACAGTGCTCTCCTTAGCGCGGCTTCTCCGAAAGACGCCCGGGAGAGGCGCCTAGCTCCGAACAGCAAGGTACCTTCGTCTTTAGCGTCTTTTATGGTCTACATCGAAGCAGAAATCTTTTCCACTATGTCTGGCTAGAAAAAACTAGGCCAGCACAGAAAACATCTCCCATCGTTTTCTAGACGTTGCACGGAAATGTGCCGAGAGTTTTGGAAGAAGGGACTGAAACTTGTCCAAAACAGCTTCCAATCGAATGTTCATGAGATTGGAAAAGTCAGGAGAGTGAAAAGGTACTGTTTTCTATCAGTTGGCAAGCTGCGCACACAATCCCAGTCTTGTACAGCTTCCTTCTTCACCTTTCCGAAGCTGCCGCTCTCGCCGGCTCCCAGAGGGGAAGAAGCGCCTTCTTCGCGCAAAGACGATTGTGCCGCTCACAGTGCTCTCCTTAGCGCGGCTTCTCCGAAAGACGCCCGGGAGAGGCGCCTAGCTCCGGACAGCATGGCACCTTCGTCTTTAGCGTCTCTTCTCTTCTACATCTTAGCAAAAAGCTTTTCCACTATGTCTGGCTAGAAAAAACTGTGCCAGCACAGAAAACATCTCCCATCGTGTTCTAGACGTTGCACGGAAATGTGCCGAGTGTTTTGGAAGAAGGGAAAGAAGCATGTCCAAAACAGCTTCCAATCGAATGTTCATGAGATTGGAAAAGTCAGGAGAGTGCAAAGGTACTGTTTTCTATCAGTTGGCAAGCTGCGCACACAATCCCAGTCTTGTACAGCTTCCTTCTTCGCCTTTCCGAAGCTGCCGCTCTCGCCGGCTGCCCGGAGGGGAAGAAGCGCCTTCTTCGCGCAAAGACGATTGTGCCGCTCACAGTGCTCCCCTTAGCGCGGCTTCTCCGAAAGACGCCCGGGAGCAGCACTTAGCTCTGGACAGCATGGTACCTTCATCTTTAGCGTCTCTTCTCTTCCACATCTTAGCAAAAAGCTTTTCCACTATGTCTGGCTAGAAAAAATTGTTCCAGCAAAAGAAACATCTCCCATCATGTTCTTGACTTTGCACGGAAAAGTGCCGAGTGTTTTGGAAGATGAGAAAGAAACTTGTTCACAACAGCTTCCAATCGAATGTTCATGAGATTGGAAAAGTCAGGAGAGTGCAAAGGTACTGTTTTCTATCAGTTGGCAAGCTGCGCACACAATCCCAGTCTTGTACAGCTTCCTTCTTCACCTTTCCGAAGCTGCCGCTCTCGCCGGCTCCCGGAGGGGAAGAAGCGCCTTTTTCGCGCAAAGACGATTGTGCCGCTCACAGGGCTCTCCTTAGCGCGGCTTCTCCGAAAGACGCCCGGGAGCAGCACTTAGCTCCGGACAGCGTGGTACCTTCGTCTTTAGCGTCTTTTGTGGTCTACATCGAAGCAGAAAGCTTTTCCACTATGTCTGGCAGGGAGAAACTGTGCCAGCACAGAAAACATCTCCCATCGTCTTCTAGAGGATGCACAGAGGTCTGCCAGGTGTTTGGCAGGGAGAAAAGTAAAGTTGCCCAAAAGAGCTTCCAATCGAATGTTCATGTGATTGGAAAAGGCAGGAGAGTGCAAAGGTACTGTTTTCTATCAGTTGGCAAGCTGCGCACACAATCCCAGTCTTGTACAGCTTCCTTCTTCACCTTTCCGAAGCTGCCGCTCTCGCCGGCTCCCGGAGGGGAAGAAGCGTCTTCTTCGCGCAAAGACGATTGTGCCGCTCACAGTGCTCTCCTTAGCGCGGCTTCTCCGAAAGACGCCCGGGAGAGGCGCCTAGCTCCGGACAGCGTGGTAACTTCGTCTTTAGCGTCTCTTCTCGTCTACATCTTAGCAAAAAGCTTTTCCACTATATCTGGCTAGAAAAAACTATGCCAGCACAGAAAACATCTCCCATCATGTTCTAGACGTTGCACGGAAATGTGCCGAGAGTATTGGAAGAAGGGAAAGAAACTTGTTCAAAACAGCTTCCAATCAAATGTTCATGAGATTGGAAAAGTCAGGAGAGTGCAAAGGTACTGTTTTCTATCAGTTGGCAAGCTGCGCACACAATCCCAGTCTTGTACAGCTTCCTTCTTCACCTTTCCGAAGCTGCCGCTCTCGCCGGCTCCCGGAGGGGAAGAAGCGCCTTCTTCGCGCAAAGACGATTGTGTCGCTCACAGTGCTCTCCTTAGCGCGGCTTCTCCGAAAGACGCCCGGGAGAGGCGCCTAGCTCCGAACAGCAAGGTACCTTCGTCTTTAGCGTCTTTTATGGTCTACATCGAAGCAGAAATCTTTTCCACTATGTCTGGCTAGAAAAAACTAGGCCAGCACAGAAAATATCTCCCATCGTTTTCTAGACGTTGCACGGAAATGTGCCGAGAGTTTTGGAAGAAGGGACTGAAACTTGTCCAAAACAGCTTCCAATCGAATGTTCATGAGATTGGAAAAGTCAGGAGAGTGAAAAGGTACTGTTTTCTATCAGTTGGCAAGCTGCGCACACAATCCCAGTCTTGTACAGCTTCCTTCTTCACCTTTCCGAAGCTGCCGCTCTCGCCGGCTCCCAGAGGGGAAGAAGCGCCTTCTTCGCGCAAAGACGATTGTGCCGCTCACAGTGCTCTCCTTAGCGCGGCTTCTCCGAAAGACGCCCGGGAGAGGCGCCTAGCTCCGGACAGCATGGCACCTTCGTCTTTAGCGTCTCTTCTCTTCTACATCTTAGCAAAAAGCTTTTCCACTATGTCTGGCTAGAAAAAACTGTGCCAGCACAGAAAACATCTCCCATCGTGTTCTAGACTTTGCACGGAAATGTGCCGAGTGTTTTGGAAGAAGGGAAAGAAGCTTGTCCAAAACAGCTTCCAATCGAATGTTCATGAGATTGGAAAAGTCAGGAGAGTGCAAAGGTACTGTTTTCTATCAGTTGGCAAGCTGCGCACACAATCCCAGTCTTGTACAGCTTCCTTCTTCGCCTTTCCGAAGCTGCCGCTCTGGCCGGCTCCCGGAGGGGAAGAAGCGCCTTCTTCGCGCAAAGACGATTGTGCCGCTCACAGTGCTCTCCTTAGCGCGGCTTCTCCGAAAGACGCCCGGGAGCAGCACTTAGCTCCGGACAGCATGGTACCTTCGTCTTTAGCGTCTTTTGTGGTCTACATCGAAGCAGAAAGCTTTTCCACTATGTCGGACAGGGAGAAACTGTGCCAGCACAGAAAACATCCCCCATCGTCTTCTAGAGGATGCACAGAGGTCTGCCGAGTGTTTTCGAAGAAGGGACTGAAACTTGTCCTAAACAGCTTCCAATCGAATGTTCATGTGATTGGAAAAGTCAGGAGAGTGCAAAGGTACTGTTTTCTATCAGTTGGCAAGCTGCGCACACAATCCCAGTCTTGTACAGCTTCCTTCTTCACCTTTCCGAAGCTGCCGCTCTGGCCGGCTCCCGGAGGGGAAGAAGTGCCTTCTTCGCGCAAAGACGATTGTGCCGCTCACAGTGCTCTCCTTAGCGCGGCTTCTCCGAAAGACGCCCGGGAGAGGCGCCTAGCTCCGGACAGCGTGGTAACTTCGTCTTTAGCGTCTTTTGTGGTGTACATCGAAGCAGAAAGCTTTTCCACTATGTCTGGCTAGAAAAAACTCTACCAGCACAGAAAACATCTCCCATCGTGTTCTAGACGTTGCACGGAAAAGTGCCGAGTGTTTTGGAAAAAGGGAAAGAAGCTTGTCCAAAACAGCTTCCAATCGAATGTTCATGAGATTGGAAAAGTCAGGAGAGTGCAAAGGTACTGTTTTCTATCAGTTGGCAAGCTGCGCACACAATCCCAGTCTTGTACAGCTTCCTTCTTCACCTTTCCGAAGCTGCCGCACTCGCCGGCTCCCGGAGGGGAAGAAGCGCCTTCTTCGCGCAAAGACGATTGTGCCGCTCACAGTGCTCTCCTTAGCGCGGCTTCTCTGAAAGACGCCCGGGAGCAGCACTTAGCTCCGACAGCGTGGTACCTTCGTCTTTAGCGTCTTTTGTGGTGTACATCGAAGCAGAAAGCTTTTCCACTATGTCTGGCAGGGAGAAACTGTGCCAGCACAGAAAACATCTCCCATCGTCTTCTAGAGGATGCACAGAAGTCTGCCAGGTGTTTGGCAGGGAGAAAAGAAAAGTTGCACAAAAGAGCTTCCAATCGAATGTTCATGAGATTGGAAAAGTCAGGAGAGTGAAAAGGTACTGTTTTCTATCAGTTGGCAAGCTGCGCACACAATCCCAGTCTTGTACAGCTTCCTTCTTCACCTTTCCGAAGCTGCCGCTCTCGCCGGCTCCCAGAGGGGAAGAAGCGCCTTCTTCGCGCAAAGACGATTGTGCCGCTCACAGTGCTCTCCTTAGCGCGGCTTCTCCGAAAGACGCCCGGGAGAGGCGCCTAGCTCCGGACAGCATGGCACCTTCGTCTTTAGCGTCTCTTCTCTTCTACATCTTAGCAAAAAGCTTTTCCACTATGTCTGGCTAGAAAAAACTGTGCCAGCACAGAAAACATCTCCCATCGTGTTCTAGACGTTGCACGGAAATGTGCCGAGTGTTTTGGAAGAAGGGAAAGAAGCATGTCCAAAACATCTTCCAATCGAATGTTCATGAGATTGGAAAAGTCAGGAGAGTGCAAAGGTACTGTTTTCTATCAGTTGGCAAGCTGCGCACACAATCCCAGTCTTGTACAGCTTCCTTCTTCGCCTTTCCGAAGCTGCCGCTCTCGCCGGCTGCCCGGAGGGGAAGAAGCGCCTTCTTCGCGCAAAGACGATTGTGCCGCTCACAGTGCTCCCCTTAGCGCGGCTTCTCCGAAAGACGCCCGGGAGCAGCACTTAGCTCTGGACAGCATGGTACCTTCATCTTTAGCGTCTCTTCTCTTCCACATCTTAGCAAAAAGCTTTTCCACTATATCTGGCTAGAAAAAATTGTTCCAGCAAAAGAAACATTTCCCATCATGTTCTTGACTTTGCACGGAAAAGTGCCGAGTGTTTTGGAAGATGAGAAAGAAACTTGTTCACAACAGCTTCCAATCGAATGTTCATGAGATTGGAAAAGTCAGGAGAGTGCAAAGGTACTGTTTTCTATCAGTTGGCAAGCTGCGCACACAATCCCAGTGTTGTACAGCTTCCTTCTTCACCTTTCCGAAGCTGCCGCTCTGGCCGGCTCCCGGAGGGGAAGAAGCGGCTTCTTCGCGCAAAGACGATTGTGCCGCTCACAGTGCTCTCCTTAGCGCGGCTTCTCCGAAAGACGCCCGGGAGCAGCACTTAGCTCCGGACAGCGTGGTACCTTCGTCTTTAGCGTCTTTT
Source organism: Melospiza melodia melodia (assembly GCF_035770615.1). Classification (NCBI taxonomy): domain Eukaryota; kingdom Metazoa; phylum Chordata; class Aves; order Passeriformes; family Passerellidae; genus Melospiza; species Melospiza melodia. The sequence continues at coordinate 413,769 of NW_026948508.1, forward strand.
GTGGTCTACATCGAAGCAGAAAGCTTTTCCACTATGTCTGGCAGGGAGAAACTGTGCCAGCACAGAAAACATCTCCCATCGTCTTCTAGAGGATGCACAGAGGTCTGCCAGGTGTTTGGCAGGGAGAAAAGGACAGTTGTCCAAAACAGCTTCCAATCGAATGTTCATGAGATTGGAAAAGTCAGGAGAGTGCAAAGGTACTGTTTTCTATCAGTTGGCAAGCTGCGCACACAATCCCAGTCTTGTACAGCTTCCTTCTTCACCTTTCCGAAGCTGCCGCTCTCGCCGGCTCCCGGAGGGGAAGAAGCGCCTTTTTCGCGCAAAGACGATTGTGCCGCTCACAGGGCTCTCCTTAGCGCGGCTTCTCCGAAAGACGCCCGGGAGCAGCACTTAGCTCCGGACAGCATGGTACCTTCGTCTTTAGCGTCTGTTGTGGTCTACATCGAAGCAGAAATCTTTTCCACTATGTCGGACAGGGAGAAACTGTGCCAGCACAGAAAACATCCCCCAACGTCTTCTAGAGGATGCACAGAGGTCTGCCGAGTGTTTTCGAAGAAGGGACTGAAACTTGTCCTAAACAGCTTCCAATCGAATGTTCATGTGATTGGAAAAGTCAGGAGAGTGCAAAGGTACTATTTTCTATCAGTTGGCAAGCTGCGCACACAATCCCAGTGTTGTACAGCTTCCTACTTCACCTTTCCGAAGCTGCCGCTCTCGCCGGCTCCCGGAGGGGAAGAAGCGCCTTCTTCGCGCAAAGACGATTGTGCCGCTCACAGTGCTCTCCTTAGCGCGGCTTCTCCGAAAGACGCCCGGGAGAGGCGCCTAGCTCCGGACAGCGTGGTAACTTCGTCTTTAGCGTCTTTTGTGGTGTACATCGAAGCAGAAAGCTTTTCCACTATGTCTGGCTAGAAAAAACTCTACCAGCACAGAAAACATCTCCCATCGTGTTCTAGACGTTGCACGGAAATGTGCCGAGTGTTTTGGAAAAAGGGAAAGAAGCTTGTCCAAAACAGCTTCCAATCAAATGTTCATGAGATTGGAAAAGTCAGGAGAGTGCAAAGGTACTGTTTTCTATCAGTTGGCAAGCTGCCCACACAATCCCAGTCTTGTACAGCTTCCTTCTTCACCTTTCCGAAGCTGCCGCACTCGCCGTCTCCCGGAGGGGAAGAAGCGCCTTCTTCGCGCAAAGACGATTGTGCCGCTCACAGTGCTCTCCTTAGCGCGGCTTCTCTGAAAGACGCCCGGGAGCAGCACTTAGCTCCGGACAGCGTGGTACCTTCGTCTTTAGCGTCTTTTGTGGTGTACATCGAAGCAGAAAGCTTTTCCACTATGTCTGGAAGGGAGAAACTGTGCCAGCACAGAAAACATCTCCCATCGTCTTCTAGAGGATGCACAGAGGTCTGCCAGGTGTTTGGCAGGGAGAAAAGAAAACTTGCCCAAAAGAGCTTCCAATCGAATGTTCATGAGATTGGAAAAGTCAGGAGAGTGAAAAGGTACTGTTTTCTATCAGTTGGCAAGCTGCGCACACAATCCCAGTCTTGTACAGCTTCCTTCTTCACCTTTCCGAAGCTGCCGCTCTCGCCGGCTCCCAGAGGGGAAGAAGCGCCTTCTTCGCGCAAAGACGATTGTGCCGCTCACAGTGCTCTCCATAGCGCGGCTTCTCCGAAAGACGCCCGGGAGAGGCGCCTAGCTCCGGACAGCATGGCACCTTCGTCTTTAGCGTCTCTTCTCTTCTACATCTTAGCAAAAAGCTTTTCCACTATGTCTGGCTAGAAAAAACTGTGCCAGCACAGAAAACATCTCCCATCGTGTTCTAGACGTGGCACGGAAATGTGCCGAGTGTTTTGGAAGAAGGGAAAGAAGCTTGTCCAAAACAGCTTCCAATCGAATGTTCATGAGATTGGAAAAGTCAGGAGAGTGCAAAGGTACTGTTTTCTATCAGTTGGCAAGCTGCGCACACAATCCCAGTCTTGTACAGCTTCCTTCTTCACCTTTCCGAAGCTGCCGCTCTCGCCGGCTCCCGGAGGGGAAGAAGCGCCTTCTTCGCGCAAAGACGATTGTGCCGCTCACAGTGCTCTCCTTAGCGCGGCTTCTCCGAAAGACGCCCGGGAGAGGCGCCTAGCTCCGGAAAGCATGGTGCTTTTATCTTTAGCGTCTCTTCCCGTCTACATCTTAGCAAAAAGCTTTTCCAATATGTCTGGCTAGAAAAAACTATGCCAGCACAGAAAACATCTCCCATCGTGTTCTAGACGTTGCACGGGAAAGTGCCGAGTGTTTTGGAAGAAGGGAAAGAAGCTTGTCCAAAACAGCTTCCAATCGAATGTTCCTGTGATTGGAAAAGTCAGGAGAGTGCAAAGGTACTGTTTTCCATCAGTTGGCAAGCTGCGCACACAATCCCAGTCTTGTACAGCTTCCTTCTTCACCTTTCCGAAGCTGCCGCTCTCGCCGGCTCCCGGAGGGGAAGAAGCGCCTTCTTCGCGCAAAGACGATTGTGCCGCTCACAGTGCTCTCCTTAGCGCGGCTTCTCTGAAAGACGCCCGGGAGCAGCACTTAGCTCTGGACAGCATGGTACCTTCGTCTTTAACGTCTTTTGAGGTCTACATCGAAGCAGAAAGCTTTTCCACTATGTCTGGCTAGAAAAAACTGTGCCAGCACAGAAAACATCTCCCATCGTCTTCTAGAGAATGCACAGAGGTCTGCCAGGTGTTTGGCAGGGAGAAAAGAAAAGTTGTCCAAAACAGCTTCCAATCAAATATTCATGAGATTGGAAAAGTCAGGAGAGTGCAAAGGTACTGTTTTCTATCAGATGGCAAGCTGCGCACACAATCCCAGTGTTGTACAGCTTCCTTCTTCACCATTCCGAAGCTGCCGCTCTCGCCGGCTCCCGGAGGGGAAGAAGCGCCTTCTTCGCGCAAAGACGATTGTGCCGCTCACAGTGCTCTCCTTAGCGCGGCTTCCCCGAAAGACGCCCGGGAGAGGCGCCTAGCTCCGAACAGCATGGTACCTTCATCTTTAGCGTCTCTTCCCGTCTACATCTTAGAAAAAAGCTTTTCCAATATGTCTGGCTAGAAAAAACTGTGCCAGCAAAGAAAACATCTCCCATCGTGTTCTAGACATCCCACGGAAACATGCCGAGTGTTTTGGAAGAAGGGACTGAAACTTGTCCAAAACAGCTTCCAATCGAATGTTCATGAGATTGGAAAAGTCAGGAGAGTGCAAAGGTACTGTTTTCTATCAGTTGGCAAGCTGCGCACACAATCCCAGTCTTGTACAGCTTCCTTCTTCACCTTTCCGAAGCTGCCGCCCTCGCCGGCTCCCGGAGGGGAAGAAGCGCCTTCTTCGCGCAAAGACGATTGTGCCGCTCACAGTGCTCTCCTTAGCGCGGCTTCTCCGAAAGACGCCCGGGAGAGCCGCCTAGCTCCGGAAAGCATGGTGCTTTTATCTTTAGCCTCTCTTCCCGTCTACATCTTAGCAAAAAGCTTTTCCACTATGTCTGGCTAGAAAAAACTGTGCCAGCAGAGAAAACAGCTCCCATCGTGTTCTAGACGTTGCACGGAAAAGTGCCGAGTGTTTTGGAAGAAGGGAAAGAAGCTTGTCCAAAACAGCTTCCAATCGAATGTTCCTGAGATTGGAAAAGTCAGGAGAGTGCAAAGATAATGTTTTCCATCAGTTGGCAAGCTGCGCACACAATCCCAGTCTTGTACAGCTTCCTTCTTCACCTTTCCGAAGCTGCCGCTCTCGCCGGCTCCCAGAGGGGAAGAAGCGCCTTCTTCGCGCAAAGACGATTGTGCCGCTCACAGTGCTCCCCTTAGCGCGGCTTCTCCGAAAGACGCCCGGGAGCAGCGCTTAGCTCTGGACAGCATGGTACCTTCATCTTTAGCGTCTCTTCTCTTCCACGTCTTAGCAAAAAAGCTTTTCCACTATATCTGGCTGGAAAAAATTTTTCCAGCAAAAAAAACATCTCCCATCATGTTCTTGACTTTGCACGGAAAAGTGCCGAGTGTTTTGGAAGATGAGAAAGAAACTTGTTCACAACAGCTTCCAATCGAATGTTCATGAGATTGGAAAAGTCAGGAGAGTGCAAAGGTACTGTTTTCTATCCGTTGGCAAGCTGCGCACACAATCCCAGTCTTGTACAGCTTCCTTCTTCACCTTTCCGAAGCTGCCGCTCTCGCCGGCTCCCGGAGGGGAAGAAGCGCCTTCTTCGCGCAAAGACGATTGTGCCGCTCACAGTGCTCTCCTTAGCGCGGCTTCTCCGAAAGACGCCCGGGAGAGGCGCCTAGCTCCGAACAGCATGGTACCTTCGTCTTTAGCGTCTCTTCTCTTCTACATCTTAGCAAAAAGCTTTTCCACTATATCTGGCAGGGAGAAACTGTGCCAGCACAGAAAACATCTCCCATCGTATTCTAGAGGATGCACAGAATCTGCCAGGTGTTTGGCAGGGAGAAAAGAAAACTTGTCCAAAACAGCTTCCAATCGAATGTTCCTGTGATTGGAAAAGTCAGGAGAGTGCAAAGGTACTGTTTTCTATCAGTTGGCAAGGTGCGCACACAATCCCAGTGTTGTACAGCTTGCTTCTTCACCTTCCCGAAGCTGCCGCTCTCGCCGGCTGCCGGAGCCCAAGAAGCGGCTTCTTCGCGCAAAGACGATTGTGCCGCTCACAGTGCTCTCCTTAGCGCGGCTTCTCCGAAAGACGCCCGGGAGAGGCGCCTAGCTCCGGAAAGCATGGTGCTTTTATCTTTAGCGTCTCTTCCCGTCTACATCTTAGCAAAAAGCTTTTCCACTATGTCTGGCTAGAAAAAACTGTGCCAGCAGAGAAAACAGCTCCCATCGTGTTCTAGACGTTGCACGGAAAAGTGCCGAGTGTTTTGGAAGAAGGGAAAGAAGCTTGTCCAAAACAGCTTCCAATCGAATGTTCCTGAGATTGGAAAAGTCAGGAGAGTGCAAAGGTACTGTTTTCCATCAGTTGGAAAGCTGCGCACACAATCCCAGTCTTGTACAGCTTCCTTCTTCACCTTTCCGAAGCTGCCGCTCTCGCCGGCTCCCGGAGGGGAAGAAGCGCCTTCTTCGCGCAAAGACGATTGTGCCGCTCACAGTGCTCCCCTTAGCGCGGCTTCTCCGAAAGACGCCCGGGAGCAGCGCTTAGCTCTGGACAGCATGGTACCTTCATCTTTAGCGTCTCTTCTCTTCCACGTCTTAGCAAAAAAGCTTTTCCACTATATCTGACTGGAAAAAATTGTTCCAGCAAAAAAAACATCTCCCATCATGTTCTTGACTTTGCACGGAAAAGTGCCGAGTGTTTTGGAAGATGAGAAAGAAACTTGTTCACAACAGCTTCCAATCGAATGTTCATGAGATTGGAAAAGTCAGGAGAGTGCAAAGGTACTGTTTTCTATCCGTTGGCAAGCTGCGCACACAATCCCAGTCTTGTACAGCTTCCTTCTTCACCTTTCCGAAGCTGCCGCTCTCGCCGGCTCCCGGAGGGGAAGAAGCGCCTTCTTCGCGCAAAGACGATTGTGCCGCTCACAGTGCTCTCCTTAGCGCGGCTTCTTCGAAAGACGCCCGGGAGAGGCGCCTAGCTCCGAACAGCATGGTACCTTCGTCTTTAGCGTCTCTTCTCTTCTACATCTTAGCAAAAAGCTTTTCCACTATATCTGGCAGGGAGAAACTTTGCCAGCACAGAAAACATCTCCCATCGTATTCTAGAGGATGCACAGAATCTGCCAGTTGTTTGGCAGGGAGAAAAGAAAAGTTGTCCAAAACAGCTTCCAATCGAATGTTCATGTGATTGGAAAAGGCAGGAGAGTGCAAAGGTACTGTTTTCTATCAGTTGGCAAGCTGCGCACACAATCCCAGTCTTGTACAGCTTCCTTCTTCACCTTTCCGAAGCTGCCGCTCTCGCCGGCTCCCGGAGGGGAAGAAGCGCCTTCTTCGCGCAAAGACGATTGTGCCGCTCACAGTGCTCTCCTTACCGCGGCTTCTCCGAAAGACGCCCGGGAGGGGCGCCTAGCTCCGAACAGCATGGTACCTTCGTCTTTAGCGTCTCTTCTCTTCTACATCTTAGCAAAAAGCTTTTCCACTATATCTGGCAGGGAGAAACTGTGCCAGCACAGAAAACATCTCCCATCGTCTTCTAGAGAATGCACAGAGGTCTGCCAGGTGTTTGGCAGGGAGAAAAGAAAAGTTGTCCAAAACAGCTTCCAATCGAATGTTCATGAGTTTGGAAAAGTCAGGAGAGTGCAAAGGTACTGTTTTCTATCAGTTGGCAAGCTGCGCACACAATCACAGTCTTGTACAGCTTCCTTCTTCACCTTTCCGAAGCTGCCGCTCTCGCCGGCTCCCGGAGGGGAAGAAGCGCCTTCTTCGCGCAAAGACGATTGTGCCGCTCACAGTGCTCTCCTTAGCGCGGCTTCTCCGAAAGACGCCCGGGAGAGGCGCCTAGCTCCGGAAAGCATGGTGCTTTTATCTTTAGCGTCTCTTCCCGTCTACATCTTAGCAAAAAGCTTTTCCACTATGGCTAGAAAAAACTGTGCCAGCAAAGAAAACATCTCCCATCGTGTTCTAGACGTTCACGGAAACATGCCGAGTGTTTTGGAAGAAGGGACTGAAACTTGTCCAAAACAGCTTCCAATCGAATATTCATGAGATTGGAAAAGTCAGGAGAGTGCAAAGGTACTGTTTTCTATCAGTTGGCAAGCTGCGCACACAATCCCAGTCTTGTACAGCTTCCTTCTTCACCTTTCCGAAGCTGCCGCTCTCGCCGGCTCCCGGAGGGGAAGAAGCGCCTTCTTCGCGCAAAGACGATTGTGCCGCTCACAGTGCTCTCCTTAGCGCGGCTTCTCCGAAAGACGCCCGGGAGCAGCACTTAGCTCCGGAGAGCATGGTACCTTCGTCTTAACGTCTTTTGTGGTCTACATCTTAGCAAAAAGCTTTTCCACTATGTCTGGCAGGGAGAAACTGTGCCAGCACAGAAAACATCTCCCAAAGTGTTCTAGAGGATACACGGAGTTCTGCCGAGTGTTTTGGAAGAAGGGAAAGAAGCTTGTCCAAAACAGCTTCCAATCGAATGTTCATGAGATTGGAAAAGTCAGGAGAGTGCAAAGGTACTGTTTTCTATCAGTTGGCAAGCTGCGCACACAATCCCAGTCTTGTACAGCTTCCTTCTTCACCTTTCCGAAGCTGCCGCTCTCGCCGGCTCCCAGAGGGGAAGAAGCGCCTTCTTCGCGCAAAGACGATTGTGCCGCTCACAGTGCTCCCCTTAGCGCGGCTTCTCCGAAAGACGCCCGGGAGCAGCGCTTAGCTCTGGACAGCATGGTACCTTCATCTTTAGCGTCTCTTCTCTTCCACGTCTTAGCAAAAAAGCTTTTCCACTATATCTGGCTGGAAAAATTGTTCCAGCAAAAAAAACATCTCCCATCATGTTCTTGACTTTGCACGGAAAAGTGCCGAGTGTTTTGGAAGATGAGAAAGAAACTTGTTCACAACAGCTTCCAATCGAATGTTCATGAGATTGGAAAAGTCAGGAGAGTGCAAAGGTACTGTTTTCTATCCGTTGGCAAGCTGCACACACAATCCCAGTCTTGTACAGCTTCCTTCTTCACCTTTCCGAAGCTGCCGCTCTCGCCGGCTCCCGGAGGGGAAGAAGCGCCTTCTTCGCGCAAAGACGATTGTGCCGCTCACAGTGCTCTCCTTAGCGCGGCTTCTCCGAAAGACGCCCGGGAGAGGCGCCTAGCTCCGAACAGCATGGTACCTTCATCTTTAGTGTCTCTTCTCTTCTACATCTTAGCAAAAAGCTTTTCCACTATGTCTGGCTAGAAAAAACTGTGCCAGCAAAGAAAACATCTCCCATCATGTTCTAGACCTTCACGGAAACATGCCGAGTGTTTTGGAAGAAGGGACTGAAACTTGTCCAAAACAGCTTCCAATCGAATGTTCATGAGATTGGAAAAGTCAGGAGAGTGCAAAGGTACTGTTTTCTATCAGTTGGCAAGCTGCGCACACAATCCCAGTCTTGTACAGCTTCCTTCTTCACCTTTCCGAAGCTGCCGCTCTCGCCGGCTCCCGGAGGGGAAGAAGCGCCTTCTTCGCGCAAAGACGATTGTGCCGCTCACAGTGCTGTCCTTAGCGCGGCTTCTCTGAAAGACGCCCGGGAGCAGCACATAGCTCCGGACAGCATGGTACCTTCGTCTTAACGTCTTTTGTGGTCTACATCTTAGCAGAAAGCTTTTCCACTATGTCTGGCAGGGAGAAACTGTGCCAGCACAGAAAACATCTCCCAAAGTGTTCTAGAGGATACACGGAGTTCTGCCGAGTGTTTTGGAAGAAGGGAAAGAAGCTTGTCCAAAACAGCTTCCAATCGAATGTTCATGAGATTGGAAAAGTCAGGAGAGTGCAAAGGTACTGTTTTCTATCAGTTGGCAAGCTGCGCACACAATCCCAGTCTTGTACAGCTTCCTTCTTTACCTTTCCGATGCTGCCGCTCTCGCCGGCTCCCAGAGGGGAAGAAGCGCCTTCTTCGCACAAAGACGATTGTGCCGCTCACAGTGCTCCCCTTAGCGCGGCTTCTCCGAAAGACGCCCGGGAGCAGCGCTTAGCTCTGGACAGCATGGTACCTTCATCTTTAGCGTCTCTTCTCTTCCACGTCTTAGCAAAAAAGCTTTTCCACTATATCTGGCTGGAAAAAATTGTTCCAGCAAAAAAAACATCTCCCATCATGTTCTTGACTTTGCACGGAAAAGTGCCGAGTGTTTTGGAAGATGAGAAAGAAACTTGTTCACAACAGCTTCCAATCGAATGTTCATGAGATTGGAAAAGTCAGGAGAGTGCAAAGGTACTGTTTTCTATCCGTTGGCAAGCTGCGCACACAATCCCAGTCTTGTACAGCTTCCTTCTTCACCTTTCCGAAGCTGCCGCTCTCGCCGGCTCCCGGAGGGGAAGAAGCGCCTTCTTCGCGCAAAGACGATTGTGCCGCTCACAGTGCTCTCCTTAGCGCGGCTTCTCCGAAAGACGCCCGGGAGAGGCGCCTAGCTCCGAAAAGCATGGTACCTTCGTCTTTAGCGTCTCTTCTCTTCTACATCTTAGCAAAAAGCTTTTCCACTATATCTGGCAGGGAGAAACTGTGCCAGCACAGAAAACATCTCCCATCGTATTCTAGAGGATGCACAGAATCTGCCAGGTGTTTGGCAGGGAGAAAAGAAAAGTTGTCCAAAACAGCTTCCAATCGAATGTTCATGTGATTGGAAAAGTCAGGAGAGTGCAAAGGTACTGTTTTCTATCAGTTGGCAAGGTGCGCACACAATCCCAGTCTTGTACAGCTTCCTTCTTCACCTTTCCGAAGCTGCCGCTCTGGCCGGCTCCCGGAGGGGAAGAAGCGCCTTCTTCGCGCAAAGACGATTGTGCCGCTCACAGTGCTCTCCTTAGCGCGGCTTCTCCGAAAGACGCCCGGGAGAGGCGCCTAGCTCCGGAAAGCATGGTGCTTTTATCTTTAGCGTCTCTTCCCGTCTACATCTTAGCAAAAAGCTTTTCCACTATGTCTGGCTAGAAAAAACTATGCCAGCACAGAAAACATCTCCCATCGTGTTCTAAACGTTGCACGGAAAAGTGCCGAGTGTTTTGGAAGAAGGGAAAGAAGCCTGTCCAAAACAGCTTCCAATCGAATTTTCCTGAGATTGGAAAAGTCAGGAGAGTGCAAAGGTACTGTTTTCCATCAGTTGGCAAGCTGCGCACACAATCCCAGTCTTGTACAGCTTCCTTCTTCACCTTTCCGAAGCTGCCGCTCTCGCCGGCTCCCGGAGGGGAAGAAGCGCCTTCTTCGCGCAAAGACGATTGTGCCGCTCACAGTGCTCTCCTTAGCGCGGCTTCTCTGAAAGACGCCCAGGAGCAGCACTTAGCTCCGGACAGCATGGTACCTTCGTCTTTAGCGTCTTTTGAGGTCTACATCGAAGCAGAAAGCTTTTCCACTATGTCTGGCTAGAAAAAACTGTGCCAGCACAGAAAACATCTCCCATCGTCTTCTAGAGAATGCACAGATGTCTGCCAGGTGTTTGGCAGGGAGAAAAGAAAAGTTGTCCAAAACAGCTTCCAATCAAATATTCATGAGATTGGAAAAGTCAGGAGAGTGCAAAGGTACTGTTTTCTATCAGATGGAAAGCTGCGCACACAATCCCAGTGTTGTACAGCTTCCTTCTTCACCTTTCCGAAGCTGCCGCTCTGGCCGGCTCCCGGAGGGGAAGAAGCGCCTTCTTTGCGCAAAGACGATTGTGCCGCTCACAGTGCTCTCCTTAGCGCGGCTTCCCCGAAAGACGCCCGGGAGAGGCGCCTAGCTCCGAACAGCATGGTACCTTCATCTTTAGCGTCTCTTCTCTTCTACATCTTAGCAAAAAGCTTTTCCACTATGTCTGGCTAGAAAAAACTGTGCCAGCAAAGAAAACATCTCCCATCGTGTTCTAGACGTTCCACGGAAAAATGCCGAGTGTTTTGGAAGAAGGGACTGAAACTTGTCCAAAACAGCTTCCAATCGAATGTTCATGAGATTGGAAAAGTCAGGAGAGTGCAAAGGTGCTGTTTTCTATCAGTTGGCAAGCTGCGCACACAATCCCAGTCTTGTACAGCTTCCTTCTTCACCTTTCCGAAGCTGCCGCTCTCGCCGGCTCCCGGAGGGGAAGAAGCGCCTTCTTTGCGCAAAGACGATTGTGCCGCTCACAGTGCTCTCCTTAGCGCGGCTTCTGCCGAAAGACGCCCGGCAGCGGCTCTTACCTCCGGAGAGCATCCTACCTTCCTCTTTAGCTCCTCTTCTCATCTACACCTCGGCAACAAGCTTTTCCACTATGTCTGGCTAGGAAAAACTGTGCCAGCACAGAAAACATTTCCCATCGTGTTCTAGAAGTTGCACGGATGTCTGCCAAGTGTTTGTCAGGAAGAAAAGAAAAGTTGTCCAAAACAGCTTCCAATCGAATGTTCCTGTGATTGGAAAAGTCAGGAGAGTGCAAAGGTACTGTTTTCTATCAGTTGGCAAGGTGCGCACACAATCCCAGTGTTGTACAGCTTGCTTCTTCACCTTCCCGAAGCTGCCGCTCTCGCCGGCTGCCGGAGCCCAAGAAGCGGCTTCTTCGCGCAAAGACGATTGTGCCGCTCACAGTGCTCTCCTTAGCGCGGCTTCTGCCGAAAGACGCCCGGCAGCGGCTCTTACCTCCGGAGAGCATCCTACCTTCCTCTTTAGCTCCTCTTCTCATCTACACCTCGGCAACAAGCTTTTCCACTATGTCTGGCTAGGAAAAACTGTGCCAGCACAGAAAACATCTCCCATCGTGTTCTAGAAGTTGCACGGATGTCTGCCAAGTGTTTGGCAGGAAGAAAAGAAAAGTTGTCCAAAACAGCTTCCAATCGAATGTTCCTGTGATTGGAAAAGTCAGGAGAGTGCAAAGGTACTGTTTTCTATCAGTTGGCAAGGTGCGCACACAATCCCAGTGTTGTACAGCTTGCTTCTTCACCTTCCCGAAGCTGCCGCTCTCGCCGGCTCCCGGAGCCCAAGAAGCGGCTTCTTCGCGCAAAGACGATTGTGCCGCTCACAGTGCTCTCCTTAGCGCGGCTTCTGCCGAAAGACGCCCGGCAGCGGCTCTTACCTCCGGAGAGCATCCTACCTTCCTCTTTAGCTCCTCTTCTCATCTACACCTCGGCAACAAGCTTTTCCACTATGTCTGGCTAGGAAAAACTGTGCCAGCACAGAAAACATCTCCCATCGTGTTCTAGAAGTTGCACGGATGTCTGCCAAGTGTTTGGCAGGAAGAAAAGAAAAGTTGTCCAAAACAGCTTCCAATCGAATGTTCCTGTGATTGGAAAAGTCAGGAGAGTGCAAAGGTACTGTTTTCTATCAGTTGGCAAGGTGCCCACACAATCCCAGTGTTGTACAGCTTGCTTCTTCACCTTCCCGAAGCTGCCGCTCTCGCCGGCTGCCGGAGCCCAAGAAGCGGCTTCTTCGCGCAAAGACGATTGTGCCGCTCACAGTGCTCTCCTTAGCGCGGCTTCTGCCGAAAGACGCCCGGCAGCGGCTCTTACCTCCGGAGAGCATCCTACCTTCCTCTTTAGCTCCTCTTCTCATCTACACCTCGGCAAAAAGCTTTTCCACTATGTCTGGCTAGGAAAAAATGTGCCAGCACAGAAAACATCTCCCATCGTGTTCTAGAAGTTGCACGGATGTCTGCCAAGTGTTTGGCAGGAAGAAAAGAAAAGTTGTCCAAAACAGCTTCCAATCGAATGTTCCTGTGATTGGAAAAGTCAGGAGAGTGCAAAGGTACTGTTTTCTATCAGTTGGCAAGGTGCGCACACAATCCCAGTGTTGTACAGCTTGCTTCTTCACCTTCCCGAAGCTGCCGCTCTCGCCGGCTGCCGGAGCCCAAGAAGCGGCTTCTTCGCGCAAAGACGATTGTGCCGCTCACAGTGCTCTCCTTAGCGCGGCTTCTGCCGAAAGACGCCCGGCAGCGGCTCTTACCTCCGGAGAGCATCCTACCTTCCTCTTTAGCTCCTCTTCTCATCTACACCTCGGCAACAAGCTTTTCCACTATGTCTGGCTAGGAAAAACTGTGCCAGCACAGAAAACATCTCCCATCGTGTTCTAGAAGTTGCACGGATGTCTGCCAAGTGTTTGGCAGGAGGAAAAGAAAAGTTGTCCAAAACAGCTTCCAATCGAATGTTCCTGTGATTGGAAAAGTCAGGAGAGTGCAAAGGTACTGTTTTCTATCAGTTGGCAAGGTGCGCACACAATCCCAGTGTTGTACAGCTTGCTTCTTCACCTTCCCGAAGCTGCCGCTCTCGCCGGCTGCCGGAGCCCAAGAAGCGGCTTCTTCGCGCAAAGACGATTGTGCCGCTCACAGCGCTCTCCTTAGCGCGGCTTCTGCCGAAAGACGCCCGGCAGCGGCTCTTACCTCCGGAGAGCATCCTACCTTCCTCTTTAGCTCCTCTTCTCATCTACACCTCGGCAACAAGCTTTTCCACTATGTCTGGCTAGGAAAAACTGTGCCAGCACAGAAAACATCTCCCCTCGTGTTCTAGAAGTTGCACGGATGTCTGCCAAGTGTTTGTCAGGAAGAAAAGAAAAGTTGTCCAAAACAGCTTCCAATCGAATGTTCCTGTGATTGGAAAAGTCAGGAGAGTGCAAAGGTACTGTTTTCTATCAGTTGGCAAGGTGCGCACACAATCCCAGTGTTGTACAGCTTGCTTCTTCACCTTCCCGAAGCTGCCGCTCTCGCCGGCTGCCGGAGCCCAAGAAGCGGCTTCTTCGCGCAAAGACGATTGTGCCGCTCACAGTGCTCTCCTTAGCGCGGCTTCTGCCGAAAGACGCCCGGCAGCGGCTCTTACCTCCGGAGAGCATCCTACCTTCCTCTTTAGCTCCTCTTCTCATCTACACCTTGGCAAAAAGCTTTTCCACTATGTCTGGCTAGGAAAAACTGTGCCAGCACAGAAAACATCTCCCATCGTGTTCTAGAAGTTGCACGGATGTCTGCCAAGTGTTTGGCAGGAAGAAAAGAAAAGTTGTCCAAAACAGCTTCCAATCGAATGTTCCTGTGATTGGAAAAGTCAGGAGAGTGCAAAGGTACTGTTTTCTATCAGTTGGCAAGGTGCGCACACAATCCCAGTGTTGTACAGCTTGCTTCTTCACCTTCCCGAAGCTGCCGCTCTCGCCGGCTGCCGGAGCCCAAGAAGCGGCTTCTTCACGCAAAGACGATTGTGCCGCTCACAGTGCTCTCCTTAGCGCGGCTTCTGCCGAAAGACGCCCGGCAGCGGCTCTTACCTCCGGAGAGCATCCTACCTTCCTCTTTAGCTCCTCTTCTCATCTACACCTCGGCAACAAGCTTTTCCACTATGTCTGGCTAGGAAAAACTGTGCCAGCACAGAAAACATCTCCCATCGTGTTCTAGAAGTTGCACGGATGTCTGCCAAGTGTTTGGCAGGAAGAAAAGAAAAGTTGTCCAAAACAGCTTCCAATCGAATGTTCCTGTGATTGGAAAAGTCAGGAGAGTGCAAAGGTACTGTTTTCTATCAGTTGGCAAGGTGCGCACACAATCCCAGTGTTGTACAGCTTGCTTCTTCACCTTCCCGAAGCTGCCGCTCTCGCCGGCTGCCGGAGCCCAAGAAGCGGCTTCTTCGCGCAAAGACGATTGTGCCGCTCACAGTGCTCTCCTTAGCGCGGCTTCTGCCGAAAGACGCCCGGCAGCGGCTCTTACCTCCGGAGAGCATCCTACCTTCCTCTTTAGCTCCTCTTCTCATCTACACCTCGGCAACAAGCTTTTCCACTATGTCTGGCTAGGAAAAACTGTGCCAGCACAGAAAACATCTCCCATCGTGTTCTAGAAGTTGCACGGATGTCTGCCAAGTGTTTGGCAGGAAGAAAAGAAAAGTTGTCAAAAACAGCTTCCAATCGAATGTTCCTGTGATTGGAAAAGTCAGGAGAGTGCAAAGGTACTGTTTTCTATCAGTTGGCAAGGTGCGCACACAATCCCAGTGTTGTACAGCTTGCTTCTTCACCTTCCCGAAGCTGCCGCTCTCGCCGGCTGCCGGAGCCCAAGAAGCGGCTTCTTCGCGCAAAGACGATTGTGCCGCTCACAGTGCTCTCCTTAGCGCGGCTTCTGCCGAAAGACGCCCGGCAGCGGCTCTTACCTCCGGAGAGCATCCTACCTTCCTCTTTAGCTCCTCTTCTCATCTACACCTCGGCAACAAGCTTTTCCACTATGTCTGGCTAGGAAAAACTGTGCCAGCACAGAAAACATCTCCCATCGTGTTCTAGAAGTTGCACGGATGTCTGCCAAGTGTTTGGCAGGAAGAAAAGAAAAGTTGTCCAAAACAGCTTCCAATCGAATGTTCCTGTGATTGGAAAAGTCAGGAGAGTGCAAAGGTACTGTTTTCTATCAGTTGGCAAGGTGCGCACACAATCCCAGTGTTGTACAGCTTGCTTCTTCACCTTCCCGAAGCTGCCGCTCTCGCCGGCTCCCGGAGCCCAAGAAGCGGCTTCTTCGCGCAAAGACGATTGTGCCGCTCACAGCGCTCTCCTTAGCGCGGCTTCTGCCGAAAGACGCCCGGCAGCGGCTCTTACCTCCGGAGAGCATCCTACCTTCCTCTTTAGCTCCTCTTCTCATCTACACCTCGGCAACAAGCTTTTCCACTATGTCTGGCTAGGAAAAACTGTGCCAGCACAGAAAACATCTCCCATCGTGTTCTAGAAGTTGCACGGATGTCTGCCAAGTGTTTGGCAGGAAGAAAAGAAAAGTTGTCCAAAACAGCTTCCAATCGAATGTTCCTGTGATTGGAAAAGTCAGGAGAGTGCAAAGGTACTGTTTTCTATCAGTTGGCAAGGTGCGCACACAATCCCAGTGTTGTACAGCTTGCTTCTTCACCTTCCCGAAGCTGCCGCTCTCGCCGGCTCCCGGAGCCCAAGAAGCGGCTTCTTCGCGCAAAGACGATTGTGCCGCTCACAGCGCTCTCCTTAGCGCGGCTTCTGCCGAAAGACGCCCGGCAGCGGCTCTTACCTCCGGAGAGCATCCTACCTTCCTCTTTAGCTCCTCTTCTCATCTACACCTCGGCAACAAGCTTTTCCACTATGTCTGGCTAGGAAAAACTGTGCCAGCACAGAAAACATCTCCCATCGTGTTCTAGAAGTTGCACGGATGTCTGCCAAGTGTTTGGCAGGAAGAAAAGAAAAGTTGTCCAAAACAGCTTCCAATCGAATGTTCCTGTGATTGGAAAAGTCAGGAGAGTGCAAAGGTACTGTTTTCTATCAGTTGGCAAGGTGCGCACACAATCCCAGTGTTGTACAGCTTGCTTCTTCACCTTCCCGAAGCTGCCGCTCTCGCCGGCTGCCGGAGCCCAAGAAGCGGCTTCTTCGCGCAAAGACGATTGTGCCGCTCACAGTGCTCTCCTTAGCGCGGCTTCTGCCGAAAGACGCCCGGCAGCGGCTCTTACCTCCGGAGAGCATCCTACCTTCCTCTTTAGCTCCTCTTCTCATCTACACCTCGGCAAAAAGCTTTTCCACTATGTCTGGCTAGGAAAAACTGTGCCAGCACAGAAAACATCTCCCATCGTGTTCTAGAAGTTGCACGGATGTCTGCCAAGTGTTTGGCAGGAGGAAAAGAAAAGTTGTCCAAAACAGCTTCCAATCGAATGTTCCTGTAATTGGAAAAGTCAGGAGAGTGCAAAGGTACTGTTTTCTATCAGTTGGCAAGGTGCGCACACAATCCCAGTGTTGTACAGCTTGCTTCTTCACCTTCCCGAAGCTGCCGCTCTCGCCGGCTGCCGGAGCCCAAGAAGCGGCTTCTTCGCGCAAAGACGATTGTGCCGCTCACAGGGCTCTCCTTAGCGCGGCTTCTGCCGAAAGACGCCCGGCAGCGGCTCTTACCTCCGGAGAGCATCCTACCTTCCTCTTTAGCTCCTCTTCTCATCTACACCTCGGCAACAAGCTTTTCCACTATGTCTGGCTAGGAAAAACTGTGCCAGCACAGAAAACATCTCCCCTCGTGTTCTAGAAGTTGCACGGATGTCTGCCAAGTGTTTGGCAGGAAGAAAAGAAAAGTTGTCCAAAACAGCTTCCAATAGAATGTTCCTGTGATTGGAAAAGTCAGGAGAGTGCAAAGGTACTGTTTTCTATCAGTTGGCAAGGTGCGCACACAATCCCAGTGTTGTACAGCTTGCTTCTTCACCTTCCCGAAGCTGCCGCTCTCGCCGGCTGCCGGAGCCCAAGAAGCGGCTTCTTCGCGCAAAGACGATTGTGCCGCTCACAGTGCTCTCCTTAGCGCGGCTTCTGCCGAAAGACGCCCGGCAGCGGCTCTTACCTCCGGAGAGCATCCTACCTTCCTCTTTAGCTCCTCTTCTCATCTACACCTCGGCAAAAAGCTTTTCCACTATGTCTGGCTAGGAAAAACTGTGCCAGCACAGAAAACATCTCCCATCGTGTTCTAGAAGTTGCACGGATGTCTGCCAAGTGTTTGGCAGGAAGAAAAGAAAAGTTGTCCAAAACAGCTTCCAATCGAATGTTCCTGTGATTGGAAAAGTCAGGAGAGTGCAAAGGTACTGTTTTCTATCAGTTGGCAAGGTGCGCACACAATCCCAGTGTTGTACAGCTTGCTTCTTCACCTTCCCGAAGCTGCCGCTCTCGCCGGCTGCCGGAGCCCAAGAAGCGGCTTCTTCACGCAAAGACGATTGTGCCGCTCACAGTGCTCTCCTTAGCGCGGCTTCTGCCGAAAGACGCCCGGCAGCGGCTCTTACCTCCGGAGAGCATCCTACCTTCCTCTTTAGCTCCTCTTCTCATCTACACCTCGGCAACAAGCTTTTCCACTATGTCTGGCTAGGAAAAACTGTGCCAGCACAGAAAACATCTCCCATCGTGTTCTAGAAGTTGCACGGATGTCTGCCAAGTGTTTGGCAGGAAGAAAAGAAAAGTTGTCCAAAACAGCTTCCAATCGAATGTTCCTGTGATTGGAAAAGTCAGGAGAGTGCAAAGGTACTGTTTTCTATCAGTTGGCAAGGTGCGCACACAATCCCAGTGTTGTACAGCTTGCTTCTTCACCTTCCCGAAGCTGCCGCTCTCGCCGGCTGCCGGAGCCCAAGAAGCGGCTTCTTCGCGCAAAGACGATTGTGCCGCTCACAGTGCTCTCCTTAGCGCGGCTTCTGCCGAAAGACGCCCGGCAGCGGCTCTTACCTCCGGAGAGCATCCTACCTTCCTCTTTAGCTCCTCTTCTCATCTACACCTCGGCAAAAAGCTTTTCCACTATGTCTGGCTAGGAAAAACTGTGCCAGCACAGAAAACATCTCCCATCGTGTTCTAGAAGTTGCACGGATGTCTGCCAAGTGTTTGGCAGGAGGAAAAGAAAAGTTGTCCAAAACAGCTTCCAATCGAATGTTCCTGTAATTGGAAAAGTCAGGAGAGTGCAAAGGTACTGTTTTCTATCAGTTGGCAAGGTGCGCACACAATCCCAGTGTTGTACAGCTTGCTTCTTCACCTTCCCGAAGCTGCCGCTCTCGCCGGCTGCCGGAGCCCAAGAAGCGGCTTCTTCGCGCAAAGACGATTGTGCCGCTCACAGTGCTCTCCTTAGCGCGGCTTCTGCCGAAAGACGCCCGGCAGCGGCTCTTACCTCCGGAGAGCATCCTACCTTCCTCTTTAGCTCCTCTTCTCATCTACACCTCGGCAACAAGCTTTTCCACTATGTCTGGCTAGGAAAAACTGTGCCAGCACAGAAAACATCTCCCCTCGTGTTCTAGAAGTTGCACGGATGTCTGCCAAGTGTTTGGCAGGAAGAAAAGAAAAGTTGTCCAAAACAGCTTCCAATCGAATGTTCCTGTGATTGGAAAAGTCAGGAGAGTGCAAAGGTACTGTTTTCTATCAGTTGGCAAGGTGCGCACACAATCCCAGTGTTGTACAGCTTGCTTCTTCACCTTCCCGAAGCTGCCGCTCTCGCCGGCTGCCGGAGCCCAAGAAGCGGCTTCTTCGCGCAAAGACGATTGTGCCGCTCACAGTGCTCTCCTTAGCGCGGCTTCTGCCGAAAGACGCCCGGCAGCGGCTCTTACCTCCGGAGAGCATCCTACCTTCCTCTTTAGCTCCTCTTCTCATCTACACCTCGGCAAAAAGCTTTTCCACTATGTCTGGCTAGGAAAAACTGTGCCAGCACAGAAAACATCTCCCATCGTGTTCTAGAAGTTGCACGGATGTCTGCCAAGTGTTTGGCAGGAGGAAAAGAAAAGTTGTCCAAAACAGCTTCCAATCGAATGTTCCTGTAATTGGAAAAGTCAGGAGAGTGCAAAGGTACTGTTTTCTATCAGTTGGCAAGGTGCGCACACAATCCCAGTGTTGTACAGCTTGCTTCTTCACCTTCCCGAAGCTGCCGCTCTCGCCGGCTGCCGGAGCCCAAGAAGCGGCTTCTTCGCGCAAAGACGATTGTGCCGCTCACAGGGCTCTCCTTAGCGCGGCTTCTGCCGAAAGACGCCCGGCAGCGGCTCTTACCTCCGGAGAGCATCCTACCTTCCTCTTTAGCTCCTCTTCTCATCTACACCTCGGCAACAAGCTTTTCCACTATGTCTGGCTAGGAAAAACTGTGCCAGCACAGAAAACATCTCCCCTCGTGTTCTAGAAGTTGCACGGATGTCTGCCAAGTGTTTGGCAGGAAGAAAAGAAAAGTTGTCCAAAACAGCTTCCAATAGAATGTTCCTGTGATTGGAAAAGTCAGGAGAGTGCAAAGGTACTGTTTTCTATCAGTTGGCAAGGTGCGCACACAATCCCAGTGTTGTACAGCTTGCTTCTTCACCTTCCCGAAGCTGCCGCTCTCGCCGGCTGCCGGAGCCCAAGAAGCGGCTTCTTCGCGCAAAGACGATTGTGCCGCTCACAGTGCTCTCCTTAGCGCGGCTTCTGCCGAAAGACGCCCGGCAGCGGCTCTTACCTCCGGAGAGCATCCTACCTTCCTCTTTAGCTCCTCTTCTCATCTACACCTCGGCAAAAAGCTTTTCCACTATGTCTGGCTAGGAAAAACTGTGCCAGCACAGAAAACATCTCCCATCGTGTTCTAGAAGTTGCACGGATGTCTGCCAAGTGTTTGGCAGGAAGAAAAGAAAAGTTGTCCAAAACAGCTTCCAATCGAATGTTCCTGTGATTGGAAAAGTCAGGAGAGTGCAAAGGTACTGTTTTCTATCAGTTGGCAAGGTGCGCACACAATCCCAGTGTTGTACAGCTTGCTTCTTCACCTTCCCGAAGCTGCCGCTCTCGCCGGCTGCCGGAGCCCAAGAAGCGGCTTCTTCACGCAAAGACGATTGTGCCGCTCACAGTGCTCTCCTTAGCGCGGCTTCTGCCGAAAGACGCCCGGCAGCGGCTCTTACCTCCGGAGAGCATCCTACCTTCCTCTTTAGCTCCTCTTCTCATCTACACCTCGGCAACAAGCTTTTCCACTATGTCTGGCTAGGAAAAACTGTGCCAGCACAGAAAACATCTCCCATCGTGTTCTAGAAGTTGCACGGATGTCTGCCAAGTGTTTGGCAGGAAGAAAAGAAAAGTTGTCCAAAACAGCTTCCAATCGAATGTTCCTGTGATTGGAAAAGTCAGGAGAGTGCAAAGGTACTGTTTTCTATCAGTTGGCAAGGTGCGCACACAATCCCAGTGTTGTACAGCTTGCTTCTTCACCTTCCCGAAGCTGCCGCTCTCGCCGGCTGCCGGAGCCCAAGAAGCGGCTTCTTCGCGCAAAGACGATTGTGCCGCTCACAGTGCTCTCCTTAGCGCGGCTTCTGCCGAAAGACGCCCGGCAGCGGCTCTTACCTCCGGAGAGCATCCTACCTTCCTCTTTAGCTCCTCTTCTCATCTACACCTCGGCAAAAAGCTTTTCCACTATGTCTGGCTAGGAAAAACTGTGCCAGCACAGAAAACATCTCCCATCGTGTTCTAGAAGTTGCACGGATGTCTGCCAAGTGTTTGGCAGGAGGAAAAGAAAAGTTGTCCAAAACAGCTTCCAATCGAATGTTCCTGTAATTGGAAAAGTCAGGAGAGTGCAAAGGTACTGTTTTCTATCAGTTGGCAAGGTGCGCACACAATCCCAGTGTTGTACAGCTTGCTTCTTCACCTTCCCGAAGCTGCCGCTCTCGCCGGCTGCCGGAGCCCAAGAAGCGGCTTCTTCGCGCAAAGACGATTGTGCCGCTCACAGTGCTCTCCTTAGCGCGGCTTCTGCCGAAAGACGCCCGGCAGCGGCTCTTACCTCCGGAGAGCATCCTACCTTCCTCTTTAGCTCCTCTTCTCATCTACACCTCGGCAACAAGCTTTTCCACTATGTCTGGCTAGGAAAAACTGTGCCAGCACAGAAAACATCTCCCCTCGTGTTCTAGAAGTTGCACGGATGTCTGCCAAGTGTTTGGCAGGAAGAAAAGAAAAGTTGTCCAAAACAGCTTCCAATCGAATGTTCCTGTGTTTGGAAAAGTCAGGAGAGTGCAAAGGTACTGTTTTCTATCAGTTGGCAAGGTGCGCACACAATCCCAGTGTTGTACAGCTTGCTTCTTCACCTTCCCGAAGCTGCCGCTCTCGCCGGCTGCCGGAGCCCAAGAAGCGGCTTCTTCACGCAAAGACGATTGTGCCGCTCACAGTGCTCTCCTTAGCGCGGCTTCTGCCGAAAGACGCCCGGCAGCGGCTCTTACCTCCGGAGAGCATCCTACCTTCCTCTTTAGCTCCTCTTCTCATCTACACCTCGGCAACAAGCTTTTCCACTATGTCTGGCTAGGAAAAACTGTGCCAGCACAGAAAACATCTCCCATCGTGTTCTAGAAGTTGCACGGATGTCTGCCAAGTGTTTGGCAGGAAGAAAAGAAAAGTTGTCCAAAACAGCTTCCAATCGAATGTTCCTGTGATTGGAAAAGTCAGGAGAGTGCAAAGGTACTGTTTTCTATCAGTTGGCAAGGTGCGCACACAATCCCAGTGTTGTACAGCTTGCTTCTTCACCTTCCCGAAGCTGCCGCTCTCGCCGGCTGCCGGAGCCCAAGAAGCGGCTTCTTCGCGCAAAGACGATTGTGCCGCTCACAGCGCTCTCCTTAGCGCGGCTTCTGCCGAAAGACGCCCGGCAGCGGCTCTTACCTCCGGAGAGCATCCTACCTTCCTCTTTAGCTCCTCTTCTCATCTACACCTCGGCAAAAAGCTTTTCCACTATGTCTGGCTAGGAAAAACTGTGCCAGCACAGAAAACATCTCCCATCGTGTTCTAGAAGTTGCACGGATGTCTGCCAAGTGTTTGGCAGGAAGAAAAGAAAAGTTGTCCAAAACAGCTTCCAATCGAATGTTCCTGTGATTGGAAAAGTCAGGAGAGTGCAAAGGTACTGTTTTCTATCAGTTGGCAAGGTGCGCACACAATCCCAGTGTTGTACAGCTTGCTTCTTCACCTTCCCGAAGCTGCCGCTCTCGCCGGCTGCCGGAGCCCAAGAAGCGGCTTCTTCGCGCAAAGACGATTGTGCCGCTCACAGTGCTCTCCTTAGCGCGGCTTCTGCCGAAAGACGCCCGGCAGCGGCTCTTACCTCCGGAGAGCATCCTACCTTCCTCTTTAGCTCCTCTTCTCATCTACACCTCGGCAACAAGCTTTTCCACTATGTCTGGCTTGGAAAAACTGTGCCAGCACAGAAAACATCTCCCATCGTGTTCTAGAAGTTGCACGGATGTCTGCCAAGTGTTTGGCAGGAAGAAAAGGAAAGTTGTCCAAAACAGCTTCCAATCGAATGTTCCTGTGATTGGAAAAGTCAGGAGAGTGCAAAGGTACTGTTTTCTATCAGTTGGCAAGGTGCGCACACAATCCCAGTGTTGTACAGCTTGCTTCTTCACCTTCCCGAAGCTGCCGCTCTCGCCGGCTGCCGGAGCCCAAGAAGCGGCTTCTTCGCGCAAAGACGATTGTGCCGCTCACAGTGCTCTCCTTAGCGCGGCTTCTGCCGAAAGACGCCCGGCAGCGGCTCTTACCTCCGGAGAGCATCCTACCTTCCTCTTTAGCTCCTCTTCTCATCTACACCTCGGCAACAAGCTTTTCCACTATGTCTGGCTAGGAAAAACTGTGCCAGCACAGAAAACATCTCCCATCGTGTTCTAGAAGTTGCACGGATGTCTGCCAAGTGTTTGGCAGGAAGAAAAGAAAAGTTGTCCAAAACAGCTTCCAATCGAATGTTCCTGTGATTGGAAAAGTCAGGAGAGTGCAAAGGTACTGTTTTCTATCAGTTGGCAAGGTGCGCACACAATCCCAGTGTTGTACAGCTTGCTTCTTCACCTTCCCGAAGCTGCCGCTCTCGCCGGCTGCCGGAGCCCAAGAAGCGGCTTCTTCGCGCAAAGACGATTGTGCCGCTCACAGCGCTCTCCTTAGCGCGGCTTCTGCCGAAAGACGCCCGGCAGCGGCTCTTACCTCCGGAGAGCATCCTACCTTCCTCTTTAGCTCCTCTTCTCATCTACACCTCGGCAAAAAGCTTTTCCACTATGTCTGGCTAGGAAAAACTGTGCCAGCACAGAAAACATCTCCCCTCGTGTTCTAGAAGTTGCACGGATGTCTGCCAAGTGTTTGTCAGGAAGAAAAGAAAAGTTGTCCAAAACAGCTTCCAATCGAATGTTCCTGTGATTGGAAAAGTCAGGAGAGTGCAAAGGTACTGTTTTCTATCAGTTGGCAAGGTGCGCACACAATCCCAGTGTTGTACAGCTTGCTTCTTCACCTTCCCGAAGCTGCCGCTCTCGCCGGCTGCCGGAGCCCAAGAAGCGGCTTCTTCGCGCAAAGACGATTGTGCCGCTCACAGTGCTCTCCTTAGCGCGGCTTCTGCCGAAAGACGCCCGGCAGCGGCTCTTACCTCCGGAGAGCATCCTACCTTCCTCTTTAGCTCCTCTTCTCATCTACACCTCGGCAACAAGCTTTTCCACTATGTCTGGCTTGGAAAAACTGTGCCAGCACAGAAAACATCTCCCATCGTGTTCTAGAAGTTGCACGGATGTCTGCCAAGTGTTTGGCAGGAAGAAAAGGAAAGTTGTCCAAAACAGCTTCCAATCGAATGTTCCTGTGATTGGAAAAGTCAGGAGAGTGCAAAGGTACTGTTTTCTATCAGTTGGCAAGGTGCGCACACAATCCCAGTGTTGTACAGCTTGCTTCTTCACCTTCCCGAAGCTGCCGCTCTCGCTGGCTGCCGGAGCCCAAGAAGCGGCTTCTTCGCGCAAAGACGATTGTGCCGCTCACAGTGCTCTCCTTAGCGCGGCTTCTGCCGAAAGACGCCCGGCAGCGGCTCTTACCTCCGGAGAGCATCCTACCTTCCTCTTTAGCTCCTCTTCTCATCTACACCTCGGCAACAAGCTTTTCCACTATGTCTGGCTAGGAAAAACTGTGCCAGCACAGAAAACATCTCCCATCGTGTTCTAGAAGTTGCACGGATGTCTGCCAAGTGTTTGGCAGGAAGAAAAGAAAAGTTGTCCAAAACAGCTTCCAATCGAATGTTCCTGTGATTGGAAAAGTCAGGAGAGTGCAAAGGTACTGTTTTCTATCAGTTGGCAAGGTGCGCACACAATCCCAGTGTTGTACAGCTTGCTTCTTCACCTTCCCGAAGCTGCCGCTCTCGCCGCCTGCCGGAGCCCAAGAAGCGGCTTCTTCGCGCAAAGACGATTGTGCCGCTCACAGGGCTCTCCTTAGCGCGGCTTCTGCCGAAAGACGCCCGGCAGCGGCTCTTACCTCCGGAGAGCATCCTACCTTCCTCTTTAGCTCCTCTTCTCATCTACACCTCGGCAACAAGCTTTTCCACTATGTCTGGCTAGGAAAAACTGTGCCAGCACAGAAAACATCTCCCCTCGTGTTCTAGAAGTTGCACGGATGTCTGCCAAGTGTTTGGCAGGAAGAAAAGAAAAGTTGTCCAAAACAGCTTCCAATCGAATGTTCCTGTGATTGGAAAAGTCAGGAGAGTGCAAAGGTACTGTTTTCTATCAGTTGGCAAGGTGCGCACACAATCCCAGTGTTGTACAGCTTGCTTCTTCACCTTCCCGAAGCTGCCGCTCTCGCCGGCTGCCGGAGCCCAAGAAGCGGCTTCTTCGCGCAAAGACGATTGTGCCGCTCACAGTGCTCTCCTTAGCGCGGCTTCTGCCGAAAGACGCCCGGCAGCGGCTCTTACCTCCGGAGAGCATCCTACCTTCCTCTTTAGCTCCTCTTCTCATCTACACCTCGGCAAAAAGCTTTTCCACTATGTCTGGCTAGGAAAAACTGTGCCAGCACAGAAAACATCTCCCATCGTGTTCTAGAAGTTGCACGGATGTCTGCCAAGTGTTTGGCAGGAAGAAAAGAAAAGTTGTCCAAAACAGCTTCCAATCGAATGTTCCTGTGATTGGAAAAGTCAGGAGAGTGCAAAGGTACTGTTTTCTATCAGTTGGCAAGGTGCGCACACAATCCCAGTGTTGTACAGCTTGCTTCTTCACCTTCCCGAAGCTGCCGCTCTCGCCGGCTGCCGGAGCCCAAGAAGCGGCTTCTTCGCGCAAAGACGATTGTGCCGCTCACAGTGCTCTCCTTAGCGCGGCTTCTGCCGAAAGACGCCCGGCAGCGGCTCTTACCTCTGGAGAGCATCCTACCTTCCTCTTTAGCTCCTCTTCTCATCTACACCTCGGCAAAAAGCTTTTCCACTATGTCTGGCTAGGAAAAACTGTGCCAGCACAGAAAACATCTCCCATCGTGTTCTAGAAGTTGCACGGATGTCTGCCAAGTGTTTGGCAGGAAGAAAAGAAAAGTTGTCCAAAACAGCTTCCAATCGAATGTTCCTGTGATTGGAAAAGTCAGGAGAGTGCAAAGGTACTGTTTTCTATCAGTTGGCAAGGTGCGCACACAATCCCAGTGTTGTACAGCTTGCTTCTTCACCTTCCCGAAGCTGCCGCTCTCGCCGGCTGCCGGAGCCCAAGAAGCGGCTTCTTCGCGCAAAGACGATTGTGCCGCTCACAGGGCTCTCCTTAGCGCGGCTTCTGCCGAAAGACGCCCGGCAGCGGCTCTTACCTCCGGAGAGCATCCTACCTTCCTCTTTAGCTCCTCTTCTCATCTACACCTCGGCAAAAAGCTTTTCCACTATGTCTGGCTAGGAAAAACTGTGCCAGCACAGAAAACATCTCCCCTCGTGTTCTAGAAGTTGCACGGATGTCTGCCAAGTGTTTGGCAGGAAGAAAAGAAAAGTTGTCCAAAACAGCTTCCAATCGAATGTTCCTGTGATTGGAAAAGTCAGGAGAGTGCAAAGGTACTGTTTTCTATCAGTTGGCAAGGTGCGCACACAATCCCAGTGTTGT
The DNA here is from genome assembly GCF_035770615.1 of Melospiza melodia melodia. Taxonomy (NCBI): domain Eukaryota; kingdom Metazoa; phylum Chordata; class Aves; order Passeriformes; family Passerellidae; genus Melospiza; species Melospiza melodia. The sequence continues at coordinate 439,530 of NW_026948508.1, forward strand.
ACAGCTTGCTTCTTCACCTTCCCGAAGCTGCCGCTCTCGCCGGCTGCCGGAGCCCAAGAAGCGGCTTCTTCGCGCAAAGACGATTGTGCCGCTCACAGCGCTCTCCTTAGCGCGGCTTCTGCCGAAAGACGCCCGGCAGCGGCTCTTACCTCCGGAGAGCATCCTACCTTCCTCTTTAGCTCCTCTTCTCATCTACACCTCGGCAACAAGCTTTTCCACTATGTCTGGCTAGGAAAAACTGTGCCAGCACAGAAAACATCTCCCATCGTGTTCTAGAAGTTGCACGGATGTCTGCCAAGTGTTTGGCAGGAAGAAAAGAAAAGTTGTCCAAAACAGCTTCCAATCGAATGTTCCTGTGATTGGAAAAGTCAGGAGAGTGCAAAGGTACTGTTTTCTATCAGTTGGCAAGGTGCGCACACAATCCCAGTGTTGTACAGCTTGCTTCTTCACCTTCCCGAAGCTGCCGCTCTCGCCGGCTGCCGGAGCCCAAGAAGCGGCTTCTTCGCGCAAAGACGATTGTGCCGCTCACAGTGCTCTCCTTAGCGCGGCTTCTGCCGAAAGACGCCCGGCAGCGGCTCTTACCTCCGGAGAGCATCCTACCTTCCTCTTTAGCTCCTCTTCTCATCTACACCTCGGCAACAAGCTTTTCCACTATGTCTGGCTAGGAAAAACTGTGCCAGCACAGAAAACATCTCCCCTCGTGTTCTAGAAGTTGCACGGATGTCTGCCAAGTGTTTGGCAGGAAGAAAAGAAAAGTTGTCCAAAACAGCTTCCAATCGAATGTTCCTGTGATTGGAAAAGTCAGGAGAGTGCAAAGGTACTGTTTTCTATCAGTTGGCAAGGTGCGCACACAATCCCAGTGTTGTACAGCTTGCTTCTTCACCTTCCCGAAGCTGCCGCTCTCGCCGGCTGCCGGAGCCCAAGAAGCGGCTTCTTCGCGCAAAGACGATTGTGCCGCTCACAGCGCTCTCCTTAGCGCGGCTTCTGCCGAAAGACGCCCGGCAGCGGCTCTTACCTCCGGAGAGCATCCTACCTTCCTCTTTAGCTCCTCTTCTCATCTACACCTCGGCAAAAAGCTTTTCCACTATGTCTGGCTAGGAAAAACTGTGCCAGCACAGAAAACATCTCCCCTCGTGTTCTAGAAGTTGCACGGATGTCTGCCAAGTGTTTGGCAGGAAGAAAAGAAAAGTTGTCCAAAACAGCTTCCAATCGAATGTTCCTGTGATTGGAAAAGTCAGGAGAGTGCAAAGGTACTGTTTTCTATCAGTTGGCAAGGTGCGCACACAATCCCAGTGTTGTACAGCTTGCTTCTTCACCTTCCCGAAGCTGCCGCTCTCGCCGGCTGCCGGAGCCCAAGAAGCGGCTTCTTCGCGCAAAGACGATTGTGCCGCTCACAGCGCTCTCCTTAGCGCGGCTTCTGCCGAAAGACGCCCGGCAGCGGCTCTTACCTCCGGAGAGCATCCTACCTTCCTCTTTAGCTCCTCTTCTCATCTACACCTCGGCAACAAGCTTTTCCACTATGTCTGGCTAGGAAAAACTGTGCCAGCACAGAAAACATCTCCCATCGTGTTCTAGAAGTTGCACGGATGTCTGCCAAGTGTTTGGCAGGAAGAAAAGAAAAGTTGTCCAAAACAGCTTCCAATCGAATGTTCCTGTGATTGGAAAAGTCAGGAGAGTGCAAAGGTACTGTTTTCTATCAGTTGGCAAGGTGCGCACACAATCCCAGTGTTGTACAGCTTGCTTCTTCACCTTCCCGAAGCTGCCGCTCTCGCCGGCTGCCGGAGCCCAAGAAGCGGCTTCTTCGCGCAAAGACGATTGTGCCGCTCACAGTGCTCTCCTTAGCGCGGCTTCTGCCGAAAGACGCCCGGCAGCGGCTCTTACCTCCGGAGAGCATCCTACCTTCCTCTTTAGCTCCTCTTCTCATCTACACCTCGGCAACAAGCTTTTCCACTATGTCTGGCTAGGAAAAACTGTGCCAGCACAGAAAACATCTCCCATCGTGTTCTAGAAGTTGCACGGATGTCTGCCAAGTGTTTGGCAGGAAGAAAAGAAAAGTTGTCCAAAACAGCTTCCAATCGAATGTTCCTGTGATTGGAAAAGTCAGGAGAGTGCAAAGGTACTGTTTTCTATCAGTTGGCAAGGTGCGCACACAATCCCAGTGTTGTACAGCTTGCTTCTTCACCTTCCCGAAGCTGCCGCTCTCGCCGGCTGCCGGAGCCCAAGAAGCGGCTTCTTCGCGCAAAGACGATTGTGCCGCTCACAGTGCTCTCCCTAGCGCGGCTTCTGCCGAAAGACGCCCGGCAGCGGCTCTTACCTCCGGAGAGCATCCTACCTTCCTCTTTAGCTCCTCTTCTCATCTACACCTCGGCAACAAGCTTTTCCACTATGTCTGGCTAGGAAAAACTGTGCCAGCACAGAAAACATCTCCCATCGTGTTCTAGAAGTTGCACGGATGTCTGCCAAGTGTTTGGCAGGAAGAAAAGAAAAGTTGTCCAAAACAGCTTCCAATCGAATGTTCCTGTGATTGGAAAAGTCAGGAGAGTGCAAAGGTACTGTTTTCTATCAGTTGGCAAGGTGCGCACACAATCCCAGTGTTGTACAGCTTGCTTCTTCACCTTCCCGAAGCTGCCGCTCTCGCCGGCTGCCGGAGCCCAAGAAGCGGCTTCTTCACGCAAAGACGATTGTGCCCCTCACAGTGCTCTCCTTAGCGCGGCTTCTGCCGAAAGACGCCCGGCAGCGGCTCTTACCTCCGGAGAGCATCCTACCTTCCTCTTTAGCTCCTCTTCTCATCTACACCTCGGCAAAAAGCTTTTCCACTATGTCTGGCTAGGAAAAACTGTGCCAGCACAGAAAACATCTCCCATCGTGTTCTAGAAGTTGCACGGATGTCTGCCAAGTGTTTGGCAGGAAGAAAAGAAAAGTTGTCCAAAACAGCTTCCAATCGAATGTTCCTGTGATTGGAAAAGTCAGGAGAGTGCAAAGGTACTGTTTTCTATCAGTTGGCAAGGTGCGCACACAATCCCAGTGTTGTACAGCTTGCTTCTTCACCTTCCCGAAGCTGCCGCTCTCGCCGGCTGCCGGAGCCCAAGAAGCGGCTTCTTCGCGCAAAGACGATTGTGCCGCTCACAGTGCTCTCCTTAGCGCGGCTTCTGCCGAAAGACGCCCGGCAGCGGCTCTTACCTCCGGAGAGCATCCTACCTTCCTCTTTAGCTCCTCTTCTCATCTACACCTCGGCAACAAGCTTTTCCACTATGTCTGGCTAGGAAAAACTGTGCCAGCACAGAAAACATCTCCCATCGTGTTCTAGAAGTTGCACGGATGTCTGCCAAGTGTTTGGCAGGAAGAAAAGAAAAGTTGTCCAAAACAGCTTCCAATCGAATGTTCCTGTGATTGGAAAAGTCAGGAGAGTGCAAAGGTACTGTTTTCTATCAGTTGGCAAGGTGCGCACACAATCCCAGTGTTGTACAGCTTGCTTCTTCACCTTCCCGAAGCTGCCGCTCTCGCCGGCTGCCGGAGCCCAAGAAGCGGCTTCTTCGCGCAAAGACGATTGTGCCGCTCACAGTGCTCTCCCTAGCGCGGCTTCTGCCGAAAGACGCCCGGCAGCGGCTCTTACCTCCGGAGAGCATCCTACCTTCCTCTTTAGCTCCTCTTCTCATCTACACCTCGGCAACAAGCTTTTCCACTATGTCTGGCTAGGAAAAACTGTGCCAGCACAGAAAACATCTCCCATCGTGTTCTAGAAGTTGCACGGATGTCTGCCAAGTGTTTGGCAGGAAGAAAAGAAAAGTTGTCCAAAACAGCTTCCAATCGAATGTTCCTGTGATTGGAAAAGTCAGGAGAGTGCAAAGGTACTGTTTTCTATCAGTTGGCAAGGTGCGCACACAATCCCAGTGTTGTACAGCTTGCTTCTTCACCTTCCCGAAGCTGCCGCTCTCGCCGGCTGCCGGAGCCCAAGAAGCGGCTTCTTCACGCAAAGACGATTGTGCCCCTCACAGTGCTCTCCTTAGCGCGGCTTCTGCCGAAAGACGCCCGGCAGCGGCTCTTACCTCCGGAGAGCATCCTACCTTCCTCTTTAGCTCCTCTTCTCATCTACACCTCGGCAAAAAGCTTTTCCACTATGTCTGGCTAGGAAAAACTGTGCCAGCACAGAAAACATCTCCCATCGTGTTCTAGAAGTTGCACGGATGTCTGCCAAGTGTTTGGCAGGAAGAAAAGAAAAGTTGTCCAAAACAGCTTCCAATCGAATGTTCCTGTGATTGGAAAAGTCAGGAGAGTGCAAAGGTACTGTTTTCTATCAGTTGGCAAGGTGCGCACACAATCCCAGTGTTGTACAGCTTGCTTCTTCACCTTCCCGAAGCTGCCGCTCTCGCCGCCTGCCGGAGCCCAAGAAGCGGCTTCTTCGCGCAAAGACGATTGTGCCGCTCACAGGGCTCTCCTTAGCGCGGCTTCTGCCGAAAGACGCCCGGCAGCGGCTCTTACCTCCGGAGAGCATCCTACCTTCCTCTTTAGCTCCTCTTCTCATCTACACCTCGGCAAAAAGCTTTTCCACTATGTCTGGCTAGGAAAAACTGTGCCAGTACAGGAAACATCTCCCCTCGTGTTCTAGAAGTTGCACGGATGTCTGCCAAGTGTTTGGCAGGAAGAAAAGAAAAGTTGTCCAAAACAGCTTCCAATCGAATGTTCCTGTGATTGGAAAAGTCAGGAGAGTGCAAAGGTACTGTTTTCTATCAGTTGGCAAGGTGCGCACACAATCCCAGCGTTGTACAGCTTGCTTCTTCACCTTCCCGAAGCTGCCGCTCTCGCCGGCTGCCGGAGCCCAAGAAGCGGCTTCTTCGCGCAAAGACGATTGTGCCGCTCACAGCGCTCTCCTTAGCGCGGCTTCTGCCGAAAGACGCCCGGCAGCGGCTCTTACCTCCGGAGAGCATCCTACCTTCCTCTTTAGCTCCTCTTCTCATCTACACCTCGGCAACAAGCTTTTCCACTATGTCTGGCTAGGAAAAACTGTGCCAGCACAGAAAACATCTCCCATCGTGTTCTAGAAGTTGCACGGATGTCTGCCAAGTGTTTGGCAGGAGGAAAAGAAAAGTTGTCCAAAACAGCTTCCAATCGAATGTTCCTGTGATTGGAAAAGTCAGGAGAGTGCAAAGGTACTGTTTTCTATCAGTTGGCAAGGTGCGCACACAATCCCAGTGTTGTACAGCTTGCTTCTTCACCTTCCCGAAGCTGCCGCTCTCGCCGGCTGCCGGAGCCCAAGAAGCGGCTTCTTCGCGCAAAGACGATTGTGCCGCTCACAGTGCTCTCCTTAGCGCGGCTTCTGCCGAAAGACGCCCGGCAGCGGCTCTTACCTCCGGAGAGCATCCTACCTTCCTCTTTAGCTCCTCTTCTCATCTACACCTCGGCAACAAGCTTTTCCACTATGTCTGGCTAGGAAAAACTGTGCCAGCACAGAAAACATCTCCTATCGTGTTCTAGAAGTTGCACGGATGTCTGCCAAGTGTTTGGCAGGAAGAAAAGAAAAGTTGTCCAAAACAGCTTCCAATCGAATGTTCCTGTGATTGGAAAAGTCAGGAGAGTGCAAAGGTACTGTTTTCTATCAGTTGGCAAGGTGCGCACACAATCCCAGTGTTGTACAGCTTGCTTCTTCACCTTCCCGAAGCTGCCGCTCTCGCCGGCTGCCGGAGCCCAAGAAGCGGCTTCTTCGCGCAAAGACGATTGTGCCGCTCACAGGGCTCTCCTTAGCGCGGCTTCTGCCGAAAGACGCCCGGCAGCGGCTCTTACCTCCGGAGAGCATCCTACCTTCCTCTTTAGCTCCTCTTCTCATCTACACCTCGGCAAAAAGCTTTTCCACTATGTCTGGCTAGGAAAAACTGTGCCAGCACAGGAAACATCTCCCCTCGTGTTCTAGAAGTTGCACGGATGTCTGCCAAGTGTTTGGCAGGAAGAAAAGAAAAGTTGTCCAAAACAGCTTCCAATCGAATGTTCCTGTGATTGGAAAAGTCAGGAGAGTGCAAAGGTACTGTTTTCTATCAGTTGGCAAGGTGCGCACACAATCCCAGTGTTGTACAGCTTGCTTCTTCACCTTCCCGAAGCTGCCGCTCTCGCCGGCTGCCGGAGCCCAAGAAGCGGCTTCTTCGCGCAAAGACGATTGTGCCGCTCACAGCGCTCTCCTTAGCGCGGCTTCTGCCGAAAGACGCCCGGCAGCGGCTCTTACCTCCGGAGAGCATCCTACCTTCCTCTTTAGCTCCTCTTCTCATCTACACCTCGGCAACAAGCTTTTCCACTATGTCTGGCTAGGAAAAACTGTGCCAGCACAGAAAACATCTCCCATCGTGTTCTAGAAGTTGCACGGATGTCTGCCAAGTGTTTGGCAGGAAGAAAAGAAAAGTTGTCCAAAACAGCTTCCAATCGAATGTTCCTGTGATTGGAAAAGTCAGGAGAGTGCAAAGGTACTGTTTTCTATCAGTTGGCAAGGTGCGCACACAATCCCAGTGTTGTACAGCTTGCTTCTTCACCTTCCCGAAGCTGCCGCTCTCGCCGGCTGCCGGAGCCCAAGAAGCGGCTTCTTCGCGCAAAGACGATTGTGCCGCTCACAGCGCTCTCCTTAGCGCGGCTTCTGCCGAAAGACGCCCGGCAGCGGCTCTTACCTCCGGAGAGCATCCTACCTTCCTCTTTAGCTCCTCTTCTCATCTACACCTCGGCAACAAGCTTTTCCACTATGTCTGGCTAGGAAAAACTGTGCCAGCACAGAAAACATCTCCCATCGTGTTCTAGAAGTTGCACGGATGTCTGCCAAGTGTTTGGCAGGAAGAAAAGAAAAGTTGTCCAAAACAGCTTCCAATCGAATGTTCCTGTGATTGGAAAAGTCAGGAGAGTGCAAAGGTACTGTTTTCTATCAGTTGGCAAGGTGCGCACACAATCCCAGTGTTGTACAGCTTGCTTCTTCACCTTCCCGAAGCTGCCGCTCTCGCCGGCTGCCGGAGCCCAAGAAGCGGCTTCTTCGCGCAAAGACGATTGTGCCGCTCACAGTGCTCTCCTTAGCGCGGCTTCTGCCGAAAGACGCCCGGCAGCGGCTCTTACCTCCGGAGAGCATCCTACCTTCCTCTTTAGCTCCTCTTCTCATCTACACCTCGGCAACAAGCTTTTCCACTATGTCTGGCTAGGAAAAACTGTGCCAGCACAGAAAACATCTCCCATCGTGTTCTAGAAGTTGCACGGATGTCTGCCAAGTGTTTGGCAGGAAGAAAAGAAAAGTTGTCCAAAACAGCTTCCAATCGAATGTTCCTGTGATTGGAAAAGTCAGGAGAGTGCAAAGGTACTGTTTTCTATCAGTTGGCAAGGTGCGCACACAATCCCAGTGTTGTACAGCTTGCTTCTTCACCTTCCCGAAGCTGCCGCTCTCGCCGGCTGCCGGAGCCCAAGAAGCGGCTTCTTCGCGCAAAGACGATTGTGCCGCTCACAGTGCTCTCCTTAGCGCGGCTTCTGCCGAAAGACGCCCGGCAGCGGCTCTTACCTCCGGAGAGCATCCTACCTTCCTCTTTAGCTCCTCTTCTCATCTACACCTCGGCAACAAGCTTTTCCACTATGTCTGGCTAGGAAAAACTGTGCCAGCACAGAAAACATCTCCCATCGTGTTCTAGAAGTTGCACGGATGTCTGCCAAGTGTTTGGCAGGAAGAAAAGAAAAGTTGTCCAAAACAGCTTCCAATCGAATGTTCCTGTGATTGGAAAAGTCAGGAGAGTGCAAAGGTACTGTTTTCTATCAGTTGGCAAGGTGCGCACACAATCCCAGTGTTGTACAGCTTGCTTCTTCACCTTCCCGAAGCTGCCGCTCTCGCCGGCTGCCGGAGCCCAAGAAGCGGCTTCTTCACGCAAAGACGATTGTGCCGCTCACAGTGCTCTCCCTAGCGCGGCTTCTGCCGAAAGACGCCCGGCAGCGGCTCTTACCTCCGGAGAGCATCCTACCTTCCTCTTTAGCTCCTCTTCTCATCTACACCTCGGCAACAAGCTTTTCCACTATGTCTGGCTAGGAAAAACTGTGCCAGCACAGAAAACATCTCCCCTCGTGTTCTAGAAGTTGCACGGATGTCTGCCAAGTGTTTGGCAGGAAGAAAAGAAAAGTTGTCCAAAACAGCTTCCAATCGAATGTTCCTGTGATTGGAAAAGTCAGGAGAGTGCAAAGGTACTGTTTTCTATCAGTTGGCAAGGTGCGCACACAATCCCAGTGTTGTACAGCTTGCTTCTTCACCTTCCCGAAGCTGCCGCTCTCGCCGGCTGCCGGAGCCCAAGAAGCGGCTTCTTCGCGCAAAGACGATTGTGCCGCTCACAGTGCTCTCCTTAGCGCGGCTTCTGCCGAAAGACGCCCGGCAGCGGCTCTTACCTCCGGAGAGCATCCTACCTTCCTCTTTAGCTCCTCTTCTCATCTACACCTCGGCAACAAGCTTTTCCACTATGTCTGGCTAGGAAAAACTGTGCCAGCACAGAAAACATCTCCCATCGTGTTCTAGAAGTTGCACGGATGTCTGCCAAGTGTTTGTCAGGAAGAAAAGAAAAGTTGTCCAAAACAGCTTCCAATCGAATGTTCCTGTGATTGGAAAAGTCAGGAGAGTGCAAAGGTACTGTTTTCTATCAGTTGGCAAGGTGCGCACACAATCCCAGTGTTGTACAGCTTGCTTCTTCACCTTCCCGAAGCTGCCGCTCTCGCCGGCTGCCGGAGCCCAAGAAGCGGCTTCTTCGCACAAAGACGATTGTGCCGCTCACAGGGCTCTCCTTAGCGCGGCTTCTGCCGAAAGACGCCCGGCAGCGGCTCTTACCTCCGGAGAGCATCCTACCTTCCTCTTTAGCTCCTCTTCTCATCTACACCTCGGCAACAAGCTTTTCCACTATGTCTGGCTAGGAAAAACTGTGCCAGCACAGAAAACATCTCCCCTCGTGTTCTAGAAGTTGCACGGATGTCTGCCAAGTGTTTGGCAGGAAGAAAAGAAAAGTTGTCCAAAACAGCTTCCAATCGAATGTTCCTGTGATTGGAAAAGTCAGGAGAGTGCAAAGGTACTGTTTTCTATCAGTTGGCAAGGTGCGCACACAATCCCAGTGTTGTACAGCTTGCTTCTTCACCTTCCCGAAGCTGCCGCTCTCGCCGGCTGCCGGAGCCCAAGAAGCGGCTTCTTCGCGCAAAGACGATTGTGCCGCTCACAGTGCTCTCCTTAGCGCGGCTTCTGCCGAAAGACGCCCGGCAGCGGCTCTTACCTCCGGAGAGCATCCTACCTTCCTCTTTAGCTCCTCTTCTCATCTACACCTCGGCAACAAGCTTTTCCACTATGTCTGGCTAGGAAAAACTGTGCCAGCACAGAAAACATCTCCCATCGTGTTCTAGAAGTTGCACGGATGTCTGCCAAGTGTTTGGCAGGAAGAAAAGAAAAGTTGTCCAAAACAGCTTCCAATCGAATGTTCCTGTGATTGGAAAAGTCAGGAGAGTGCAAAGGTACTGTTTTCTATCAGTTGGCAAGGTGCGCACACAATCCCAGTGTTGTACAGCTTGCTTCTTCACCTTCCCGAAGCTGCCGCTCTCGCCGGCTGCCGGAGCCCAAGAAGCGGCTTCTTCGCGCAAAGACGATTGTGCCGCTCACAGTGCTCTCCTTAGCGCGGCTTCTGCCGAAAGACGCCCGGCAGCGGCTCTTACCTCCGGAGAGCATCCTACCTTCCTCTTTAGCTCCTCTTCTCATCTACACCTCGGCAACAAGCTTTTCCACTATGTCTGGCTAGGAAAAACTGTGCCAGCACAGAAAACATCTCCCCTCGTGTTCTAGAAGTTGCACGGATGTCTGCCAAGTGTTTGGCAGGAAGAAAAGAAAAGTTGTCCAAAACAGCTTCCAATCGAATGTTCCTGTGATTGGAAAAGTCAGGAGAGTGCAAAGGTACTGTTTTCTATCAGTTGGCAAGGTGCGCACACAATCCCAGTGTTGTACAGCTTGCTTCTTCACCTTCCCGAAGCTGCCGCTCTCGCCGGCTGCCGGAGCCCAAGAAGCGGCTTCTTCGCGCAAAGACGATTGTGCCGCTCACAGGGCTCTCCTTAGCGCGGCTTCTGCCGAAAGACGCCCGGCAGCGGCTCTTACCTCCGGAGAGCATCCTACCTTCCTCTTTAGCTCCTCTTCTCATCTACACCTCGGCAAAAAGCTTTTCCACTATGTCTGGCTAGGAAAAACTGTGCCAGCACAGAAAACATCTCCCATCGTGTTCTAGAAGTTGCACGGATGTCTGCCAAGTGTTTGGCAGGAAGAAAAGAAAAGTTGTCCAAAACAGCTTCCAATCGAATGTTCCTGTGATTGGAAAAGTCAGGAGAGTGCAAAGGTACTGTTTTCTATCAGTTGGCAAGGTGCGCACACAATCCCAGTGTTGTACAGCTTGCTTCTTCACCTTCCCGAAGCTGCCGCTCTCGCCGGCTGCCGGAGCCCAAGAAGCGGCTTCTTCGCGCAAAGACGATTGTGCCGCTCACAGCGCTCTCCTTAGCGCGGCTTCTGCCGAAAGACGCCCGGCAGCGGCTCTTACCTCCGGAGAGCATCCTACCTTCCTCTTTAGCTCCTCTTCTCATCTACACCTCGGCAAAAAGCTTTTCCACTATGTCTGGCTAGGAAAAACTGTGCCAGCACAGAAAACATCTCCCATCGTGTTCTAGAAGTTGCACGGATGTCTGCCAAGTGTTTGGCAGGAAGAAAAGAAAAGTTGTCCAAAACAGCTTCCAATCGAATGTTCCTGTGATTGGAAAAGTCAGGAGAGTGCAAAGGTACTGTTTTCTATCAGTTGGCAAGGTGCGCACACAATCCCAGTGTTGTACAGCTTGCTTCTTCACCTTCCCGAAGCTGCCGCTCTCGCCGGCTGCCGGAGCCCAAGAAGCGGCTTCTTCGCGCAAAGACGATTGTGCCGCTCACAGCGCTCTCCTTAGCGCGGCTTCTGCCGAAAGACGCCCGGCAGCGGCTCTTACCTCCGGAGAGCATCCTACCTTCCTCTTTAGCTCCTCTTCTCATCTACACCTCGGCAACAAGCTTTTCCACTATGTCTGGCTAGGAAAAACTGTGCCAGCACAGAAAACATCTCCCATCGTGTTCTAGAAGTTGCACGGATGTCTGCCAAGTGTTTGGCAGGAAGAAAAGAAAAGTTGTCCAAAACAGCTTCCAATCGAATGTTCCTGTGATTGGAAAAGTCAGGAGAGTGCAAAGGTACTGTTTTCTATCAGTTGGCAAGGTGCGCACACAATCCCAGTGTTGTACAGCTTGCTTCTTCACCTTCCCGAAGCTGCCGCTCTCGCCGGCTGCCGGAGCCCAAGAAGCGGCTTCTTCGCGCAAAGACGATTGTGCCGCTCACAGTGCTCTCCTTAGCGCGGCTTCTGCCGAAAGACGCCCGGCAGCGGCTCTTACCTCCGGAGAGCATCCTACCTTCCTCTTTAGCTCCTCTTCTCATCTACACCTCGGCAACAAGCTTTTCCACTATGTCTGGCTAGGAAAAACTGTGCCAGCACAGAAAACATCTCCCATCGTGTTCTAGAAGTTGCACGGATGTCTGCCAAGTGTTTGGCAGGAAGAAAAGAAAAGTTGTCCAAAACAGCTTCCAATCGAATGTTCCTGTGATTGGAAAAGTCAGGAGAGTGCAAAGGTACTGTTTTCTATCAGTTGGCAAGGTGCGCACACAATCCCAGTGTTGTACAGCTTGCTTCTTCACCTTCCCGAAGCTGCCGCTCTCGCCGGCTGCCGGAGCCCAAGAAGCGGCTTCTTCGCGCAAAGACGATTGTGCCGCTCACAGTGCTCTCCCTAGCGCGGCTTCTGCCGAAAGACGCCCGGCAGCGGCTCTTACCTCCGGAGAGCATCCTACCTTCCTCTTTAGCTCCTCTTCTCATCTACACCTCGGCAACAAGCTTTTCCACTATGTCTGGCTAGGAAAAACTGTGCCAGCACAGAAAACATCTCCCATCGTGTTCTAGAAGTTGCACGGATGTCTGCCAAGTGTTTGGCAGGAAGAAAAGAAAAGTTGTCCAAAACAGCTTCCAATCGAATGTTCCTGTGATTGGAAAAGTCAGGAGAGTGCAAAGGTACTGTTTTCTATCAGTTGGCAAGGTGCGCACACAATCCCAGTGTTGTACAGCTTGCTTCTTCACCTTCCCGAAGCTGCCGCTCTCGCCGGCTGCCGGAGCCCAAGAAGCGGCTTCTTCGCGCAAAGACGATTGTGCCGCTCACAGTGCTCTCCTTAGCGCGGCTTCTGCCGAAACACGCCCGGCAGCAGCTCTTACCTCCGGAGAGCATCCTACCTTCCTCTTTAGCTCCTCTTCTCATCTACACCTCGGCAACAAGCTTTTCCACTATGTCTGGCTAGGAAAAACTGTGCCAGCACAGAAAACATCTCCCATCGTGTTCTAGAAGTTGCACGGATGTCTGCCAAGTGTTTGGCAGGAAGAAAAGAAAAGTTGTCCAAAACAGCTTCCAATCGAATGTTCCTGTGATTGGAAAAGTCAGGAGAGTGCAAAGGTACTGTTTTCTATCAGTTGGCAAGGTGCGCACACAATCCCAGTGTTGTACAGCTTGCTTCTTCACCTTCCCGAAGCTGCCGCTCTCGCCGGCTGCCGGAGCCCAAGAAGCGGCTTCTTCGCGCAAAGACGATTGTGCCACTCACAGCGCTCTCCTTAGCGCGGCTTCTGCTGAAAGACGCCCGGCAGCGGCTCTTACCTCCGGAGAGCATCCTACCTTCCTCTTTAGCTCCTCTTCTCATCTACACCTCGGCAACAAGCTTTTCCACTATGTCTGGCTAGGAAAAACTGTGCCAGCACAGAAAACATCTCCCATCGTGTTCTAGAAGTTGCACGGATGTCTGCCAAGTGTTTGGCAGGAAGAAAAGAAAAGTTGTCCAAAACAGCTTCCAATCGAATGTTCCTGTGATTGGAAAAGTCAGGAGAGTGCAAAGGTACTGTTTTCTATCAGTTGGCAAGGTGCGCACACAATCCCAGTGTTGTACAGCTTGCTTCTTCACCTTCCCGAAGCTGCCGCTCTCGCCGGCTGCCGGAGCCCAAGAAGCGGCTTCTTCGCGCAAAGACGATTGTGCCGCTCACAGCGCTCTCCTTAGCGCGGCTTCTGCCGAAAGACGCCCGGCAGCGGCTCTTACCTCCGGAGAGCATCCTACCTTCCTCTTTAGCTCCTCTTCTCATCTACACCTCGGCAAAAAGCTTTTCCACTATGTCTGGCTAGGAAAAACTGTGCCAGCACAGAAAACATCTCCCATCGTGTTCTAGAAGTTGCACGGATGTCTGCCAAGTGTTTGGCAGGAAGAAAAGAAAAGTTGTCCAAAACAGCTTCCAATCGAATGTTCCTGTGATTGGAAAAGTCAGGAGAGTGCAAAGGTACTGTTTTCTATCAGTTGGCAAGGTGCGCACACAATCCCAGTGTTGTACAGCTTGCTTCTTCACCTTCCCGAAGCTGCCGCTCTCGCCGGCTGCCGGAGCCCAAGAAGCGGCTTCTTCGCGCAAAGACGATTGTGCCGCTCACAGTGCTCTCCTTAGCGCGGCTTCTGCCGAAAGACGCCCGGCAGCGGCTCTTACCTCCGGAGAGCATCCTACCTTCCTCTTTAGCTCCTCTTCTCATCTACACCTCGGCAAAAAGCTTTTCCACTATGTCTGGCTAGGAAAAACTGTGCCAACACAGAAAACATCTCCCATCGTGTTCTAGAAGTTGCACGGATGTCTGCCAAGTGTTTGGCAGGAAGAAAAGAAAAGTTGTCCAAAACAGCTTCCAATCGAATGTTCCTGTGATTGGAAAAGTCAGGAGAGTGCAAAGGTACTGTTTTCTATCAGTTGGCAAGGTGCGCACACAATCCCAGTGTTGTACAGCTTGCTTCTTCACCTTCCCGAAGCTGCCGCTCTCGCCGGCTGCCGGAGCCCAAGAAGCGGCTTCTTCACGCAAAGACGATTGTGCCCCTCACAGTGCTCTCCTTAGCGCGGCTTCTGCCGAAAGACGCCCGGCAGCGGCTCTTACCTCCGGAGAGCATCCTACCTTCCTCTTTAGCTCCTCTTCTCATCTACACCTCGGCAAAAAGCTTTTCCACTATGTCTGGCTAGGAAAAACTGTGCCAGCACAGAAAACATCTCCCATCGTGTTCTAGAAGTTGCACGGATGTCTGCCAAGTGTTTGGCAGGAAGAAAAGAAAAGTTGTCCAAAACAGCTTCCAATCGAATGTTCCTGTGATTGGAAAAGTCAGGAGAGTGCAAAGGTACTGTTTTCTATCAGTTGGCAAGGTGCGCACACAATCCCAGTGTTGTACAGCTTGCTTCTTCACCTTCCCGAAGCTGCCGCTCTCGCCGGCTGCCGGAGCCCAAGAAGCGGCTTCTTCGCGCAAAGACGATTGTGCCGCTCACAGGGCTCTCCTTAGCGCGGCTTCTGCCGAAAGACGCCCGGCAGCGGCTCTTACCTCCGGAGAGCATCCTACCTTCCTCTTTAGCTCCTCTTCTCATCTACACCTCGGCAACAAGCTTTTCCACTATGTCTGGCTAGGAAAAACTGTGCCAGCACAGGAAACATCTCCCATCGTGTTCTAGAAGTTGCACGGATGTCTGCCAAGTGTTTGTCAGGAAGAAAAGAAAAGTTGTCCAAAACAGCTTCCAATCGAATGTTCCTGTGATTGGAAAAGTCAGGAGAGTGCAAAGGTACTGTTTTCTATCAGTTGGCAAGGTGCGCACACAATCCCAGTGTTGTACAGCTTGCTTCTTCACCTTCCCGAAGCTGCCGCTCTCGCCGGCTGCCGGAGCCCAAGAAGCGGCTTCTTCGCGCAAAGACGATTGTGCCGCTCACAGCGCTCTCCTTAGCGCGGCTTCTGCCGAAAGACGCCCGGCAGCGGCTCTTACCTCCGGAGAGCATCCTACCTTCCTCTTTAGCTCCTCTTCTCATCTACACCTCGGCAACAAGCTTTTCCACTATGTCTGGCTAGGAAAAACTGTGCCAGCACAGAAAACATCTCCCATCGTGTTCTAGAAGTTGCACGGATGTCTGCCAAGTGTTTGGCAGGAAGAAAAGAAAAGTTGTCCAAAACAGCTTCCAATCGAATGTTCCTGTGATTGGAAAAGTCAGGAGAGTGCAAAGGTACTGTTTTCTATCAGTTGGCAAGGTGCGCACACAATCCCAGTGTTGTACAGCTTGCTTCTTCACCTTCCCGAAGCTGCCGCTCTCGCCGGCTGCCGGAGCCCAAGAAGCGGCTTCTTCGCGCAAAGACGATTGTGCCGCTCACAGCGCTCTCCTTAGCGCGGCTTCTGCCGAAAGACGCCCGGCAGCGGCTCTTACCTCCGGAGAGCATCCTACCTTCCTCTTTAGCTCCTCTTCTCATCTACACCTCGGCAAAAAGCTTTTCCACTATGTCTGGCTAGGAAAAACTGTGCCAACACAGAAAACATCTCCCATCGTGTTCTAGAAGTTGCACGGATGTCTGCCAAGTGTTTGGCAGGAAGAAAAGAAAAGTTGTCCAAAACAGCTTCCAATCGAATGTTCCTGTGATTGGAAAAGTCAGGAGAGTGCAAAGGTACTGTTTTCTATCAGTTGGCAAGGTGCGCACACAATCCCAGTGTTGTACAGCTTGCTTCTTCACCTTCCCGAAGCTGCCGCTCTCGCCGGCTGCCGGAGCCCAAGAAGCGGCTTCTTCGCGCAAAGACGATTGTGCCCCTCACAGTGCTCTCCTTAGCGCGGCTTCTGCCGAAAGACGCCCGGCAGCGGCTCTTACCTCCGGAGAGCATCCTACCTTCCTCTTTAGCTCCTCTTCTCATCTACACCTCGGCAACAAGCTTTTCCACTATGTCTGGCTAGGAAAAACTGTGCCAGCACAGAAAACATCTCCCATCGTGTTCTAGAAGTTGCACGGATGTCTGCCAAGTGTTTGGCAGGAAGAAAAGAAAAGTTGTCCAAAACAGCTTCCAATCGAATGTTCCTGTGATTGGAAAAGTCAGGAGAGTGCAAAGGTACTGTTTTCTATCAGTTGGCAAGGTGCGCACACAATCCCAGTCTTGTACAGCTTGCTTCTTCACCTTCCCGAAGCTGCCGCTCTCGCCGGCTCCCGGAGCCCAAGAAGCGGCTTCTTCGCGCAAAGACGATTGTGCCGCTCACAGGGCTCTCCTTAGCGCGGCTTCTGCCGAAAGACGCCCGGCAGCGGCTCTTACCTCCGGAGAGCATCCTACCTTCCTCTTTAGCTCCTCTTCTCATCTACACCTCGGCAACAAGCTTTTCCACTATGTCTGGCTAGGAAAAACTGTGCCAGCACAGGAAACATCTCCCATCGTGTTCTAGAAGTTGCACGGATGTCTGCCAAGTGTTTGGCAGGAAGAAAAGAAAAGTTGTCCAAAACAGCTTCCAATCGAATGTTCCTGTGATTGGAAAAGTCAGGAGAGTGCAAAGGTACTGTTTTCTATCAGTTGGCAAGGTGCGCACACAATCCCAGTGTTGTACAGCTTGCTTCTTCACCTTCCCGAAGCTGCCGCTCTCGCCGGCTGCCGGAGCCCAAGAAGCGGCTTCTTCGCGCAAAGACGATTGTGCCGCTCACAGTGCTCTCCTTAGCGCGGCTTCTGCCGAAAGACGCCCGGCAGCGGCTCTTACCTCCGGAGAGCATCCTACCTTCCTCTTTAGCTCCTCTTCTCATCTACACCTCGGCAACAAGCTTTTCCATTATGTCTGGCTAGGAAAAACTGTGCCAGCACAGAAAACATCTCCCATCGTGTTCTAGAAGTTGCACAGATGTCTGCCAAGTGTTTGGCAGGAAGAAAAGAAAAGTTGTCCAAAACAGCTTCCAATCGAATGTTCCTGTGTTTGGAAAAGTCAGGAGAGTGCAAAGGTACTGTTTTCTATCAGTTGGCAAGGTGCGCACACAATCCCAGTGTTGTACAGCTTGCTTCTTCACCTTCCCGAAGCTGCCGCTCTCGCCGGCTGCCGGAGCCCAAGAAGCGGCTTCTTCGCGCAAAGACGATTGTGCCGCTCACAGTGCTCTCCTTAGCGCGGCTTCTGCCGAAAGACGCCCGGCAGCGGCTCTTACCTCCGGAGAGCATCCTACCTTCCTCTTTAGCTCCTCTTCTCATCTACACCTCGGCAACAAGCTTTTCCACTATGTCTGGCTAGGAAAAACTGTGCCAGCACAGAAAACATCTCCCATCGTGTTCTAGAAGTTGCACGGATGTCTGCCAAGTGTTTGGCAGGAAGAAAAGAAAAGTTGTCCAAAACAGCTTCCAATCGAATGTTCCTGTGATTGGAAAAGTCAGGAGAGTGCAAAGGTACTGTTTTCTATCAGTTGGCAAGGTGCGCACACAATCCCAGTGTTGTACAGCTTGCTTCTTCACCTTCCCGAAGCTGCCGCTCTCGCCGGCTGCCGGAGCCCAAGAAGCGGCTTCTTCGCGCAAAGACAATTGTGCCGCTCACAGTGCTCTCCTTAGCGCGGCTTCTGCCGAAAGACGCCCGGCAGCGGCTCTTACCTCCGGAGAGCATCCTACCTTCCTCTTTAGCTCCTCTTCTCATCTACACCTCGGCAAAAAGCTTTTCCACTATGTCTGGCTAGGAAAAACTGTGCCAGCACAGAAAACATCTCCCATCGTGTTCTAGAAGTTGCACGGATATCTGCCAAGTGTTTGGCAGGAAGAAAAGAAAAGTTGTCCAAAACAGCTTCCAATCGAATGTTCCTGTGTTTGGAAAAGTCAGGAGAGTGCAAAGGTACTGTTTTCTATCAGTTGGCAAGGTGCGCACACAATCCCAGTGTTGTACAGCTTGCTTCTTCACCTTCCCGAAGCTGCCGCTCTCGCCGGCTGCCGGAGCCCAAGAAGCGGCTTCTTCGCGCAAAGACGATTGTGCCGCTCACAGCGCTCTCCTTAGCGCGGCTTCTGCCGAAAGACGCCCGGCAGCGGCTCTTACCTCCGGAGAGCATCCTACCTTCCTCTTTAGCTCCTCTTCTCATCTACACCTCGGCAACAAGCTTTTCCACTATGTCTGGCTAGGAAAAACTGTGCCAGCACAGAAAACATCTCCCATCGTGTTCTAGAAGTTGCACGGATGTCTGCCAAGTGTTTGGCAGGAAGAAAAGAAAAGTTGTCCAAAACAGCTTCCAATCGAATGTTCCTGTGATTGGAAAAGTCAGGAGAGTGCAAAGGTACTGTTTTCTATCAGTTGGCAAGGTGCGCACACAATCCCAGTGTTGTACAGCTTGCTTCTTCACCTTCCCGAAGCTGCCGCTCTCGCCGGCTGCCGGAGCCCAAGAAGCGGCTTCTTCGCGCAAAGACGATTGTGCCGCTCACAGTGCTCTCCTTAGCGCGGCTTCTGCCGAAAGACGCCCGGCAGCGGCTCTTACCTCCGGAGAGCATCCTACCTTCCTCTTTAGCTCCTCTTCTCATCTACACCTCGGCAACAAGCTTTTCCACTATGTCTGGCTAGGAAAAACTGTGCCAGCACAGAAAACATCTCCCATCGTGTTCTAGAAGTTGCACGGATGTCTGCCAAGTGTTTGGCAGGAAGAAAAGAAAAGTTGTCCAAAACAGCTTCCAATCGAATGTTCCTGTGATTGGAAAAGTCAGGAGAGTGCAAAGGTACTGTTTTCTATCAGTTGGCAAGGTGCGCACACAATCCCAGTGTTGTACAGCTTGCTTCTTCACCTTCCCGAAGCTGCCGCTCTCGCCGGCTGCCGGAGCCCAAGAAGCGGCTTCTTCGCGCAAAGATGATTGTGCCGCTCACAGTGCTCTCCTTAGCGCGGCTTCTGCCGAAAGACGCCCGGCAGCGGCTCTTACCTCCGGAGAGCATCCTACCTTCCTCTTTAGCTCCTCTTCTCATCTACACCTCGGCAACAAGCTTTTCCACTATGTCTGGCTAGGAAAAACTGTGCCAGCACAGAAAACATCTCCCATCGTGTTCTAGAAGTTGCACGGATGTCTGCCAAGTGTTTGGCAGGAAGAAAAGAAAAGTTGTCCAAAACAGCTTCCAATCGAATGTTCCTGTGATTGGAAAAGTCAGGAGAGTGCAAAGGTACTGTTTTCTATCAGTTGGCAAGGTGCGCACACAATCCCAGTGTTGTACAGCTTGCTTCTTCACCTTCCCGAAGCTGCCGCTCTCGCCGGCTGCCGGAGCCCAAGAAGCGGCTTCTTCGCGCAAAGACGATTGTGCCGCTCACAGCGCTCTCCTTAGCGCGGCTTCTGCCGAAAGACGCCCGGCAGCAGCTCTTACCTCCGGAGAGCATCCTACCTTCCTCTTTAGCTCCTCTTCTCATCTACACCTCGGCAACAAGCTTTTCCACTATGTCTGGCTAGGAAAAACTGTGCCAGCACAGAAAACATCTCCCATCGTGTTCTAGAAGTTGCACGGATGTCTGCCAAGTGTTTGGCAGGAAGAAAAGAAAAGTTGTCCAAAACAGCTTCCAATCGAATGTTCCTGTGATTGGAAAAGTCAGGAGAGTGCAAAGGTACTGTTTTCTATCAGTTGGCAAGGTGCGCACACAATCCCAGTGTTGTACAGCTTGCTTCTTCACCTTCCCGAAGCTGCCGCTCTCGCCGGCTGCCGGAGCCCAAGAAGCGGCTTCTTCGCGCAAAGACGATTGTGCCGCTCACAGGGCTCTCCTTAGCGTGGCTTCTGCCGAAAGACGCCCGGCAGCGGCTCTTACCTCCGGAGAGCATCCTACCTTCCTCTTTAGCTCCTCTTCTCATCTACACCTCGGCAACAAGCTTTTCCACTATGTCTGGCTAGGAAAAACTGTGCCAGCACAGAAAACATCTCCCCTCGTGTTCTAGAAGTTGCACGGATGTCTGCCAAGTGTTTGGCAGGAAGAAAAGAAAAGTTGTCCAAAACAGCTTCCAATCGAATGTTCCTGTGATTGGAAAAGTCAGGAGAGTGCAAAGGTACTGTTTTCTATCAGTTGGCAAGGTGCGCACACAATCCCAGTGTTGTACAGCTTGCTTCTTCACCTTCCCGAAGCTGCCGCTCTCGCCGGCTGCCGGAGCCCAAGAAGCGGCTTCTTCGCGCAAAGACGATTGTGCCGCTCACAGTGCTCTCCTTAGCGCGGCTTCTGCCGAAAGACGCCCGGCAGCGGCTCTTACCTCCGGAGAGCATCCTACCTTCCTCTTTAGCTCCTCTTCTCATCTACACCTCGGCAACAAGCTTTTCCACTATGTCTGGCTAGGAAAAACTGTGCCAGCACAGAAAACATCTCCCATCGTGTTCTAGAAGTTGCACGGATGTCTGCCAAGTGTTTGGCAGGAAGAAAAGAAAAGTTGTCCAAAACAGCTTCCAATCGAATGTTCCTGTGATTGGAAAAGTCAGGAGAGTGCAAAGGTACTGTTTTCTATCAGTTGGCAAGGTGCGCACACAATCCCAGTGTTGTACAGCTTGCTTCTTCACCTTCCCGAAGCTGCCGCTCTCGCCGGCTGCCGGAGCCCAAGAAGCGGCTTCTTCGCGCAAAGACGATTGTGCCGCTCACAGTGCTCTCCTTAGCGCGGCTTCTGCCGAAAGACGCCCGGCAGCGGCTCTTACCTCCGGAGAGCATCCTACCTTCCTCTTTAGCTCCTCTTCTCATCTACACCTCGGCAACAAGCTTTTCCACTATGTCTGGCTAGGAAAAACTGTGCCAGCACAGAAAACATCTCCCATCGTGTTCTAGAAGTTGCACGGATGTCTGCCAAGTGTTTGTCAGGAAGAAAAGAAAAGTTGTCCAAAACAGCTTCCAATCGAATGTTCCTGTGATTGGAAAAGTCAGGAGAGTGCAAAGGTACTGTTTTCTATCAGTTGGCAAGGTGCGCACACAATCCCAGTGTTGTACAGCTTGCTTCTTCACCTTCCCGAAGCTGCCGCTCTCGCCGGCTGCCGGAGCCCAAGAAGCGGCTTCTTCGCGCAAAGACGATTGTGCCGCTCACAGCGCTCTCCTTAGCGCGGCTTCTGCCGAAAGACGCCCGGCAGCGGCTCTTACCTCCGGAGAGCATCCTACCTTCCTCTTTAGCTCCTCTTCTCATCTACACCTCGGCAACAAGCTTTTCCACTATGTCTGGCTAGGAAAAACTGTGCCAGCACAGAAAACATCTCCCATCGTGTTCTAGAAGTTGCACGGATGTCTGCCAAGTGTTTGGCAGGAAGAAAAGAAAAGTTGTCCAAAACAGCTTCCAATCGAATGTTCCTGTGATTGGAAAAGTCAGGAGAGTGCAAAGGTACTGTTTTCTATCAGTTGGCAAGGTGCGCACACAATCCCAGTGTTGTAAAGCTTGCTTCTTCACCTTCCCGAAGCTGCCGCTCTCGCCGGCTGCCGGAGCCCAAGAAGCGGCTTCTTCGCGCAAAGACGATTGTGCCGCTCACAGTGCTCTCCTTAGCGCGGCTTCTGCCGAAAGACGCCCGGCAGCGGCTCTTACCTCCGGAGAGCATCCTACCTTCCTCTTTAGCTCCTCTTCTCATCTACACCTCGGCAAAAAGCTTTTCCACTATGTCTGGCTAGGAAAAACTGTGCCAACACAGAAAACATCTCCCATCGTGTTCTAGAAGTTGCACGGATGTCTGCCAAGTGTTTGGCAGGAAGAAAAGAAAAGTTGTCCAAAACAGCTTCCAATCGAATGTTCCTGTGATTGGAAAAGTCAGGAGAGTGCAAAGGTACTGTTTTCTATCAGTTGGCAAGGTGCGCACACAATCCCAGTGTTGTACAGCTTGCTTCTTCACCTTCCCGAAGCTGCCGCTCTCGCCGGCTGCCGGAGCCCAAGAAGCGGCTTCTTCACGCAAAGACGATTGTGCCGCTCACAGTGCTCTCCTTAGCGCGGCTTCTGCCGAAAGACGCCCGGCAGCGGCTCTTACCTCCGGAGAGCATCCTACCTTCCTCTTTAGCTCCTCTTCTCATCTACACCTCGGCAACAAGCTTTTCCACTATGTCTGGCTAGGAAAAACTGTGCCAGCACAGAAAACATCTCCCATCGTGTTCTAGAAGTTGCACGGATGTCTGCCAAGTGTTTGGCAGGAAGAAAAGAAAAGTTGTCCAAAACAGCTTCCAATCGAATGTTCCTGTGATTGGAAAAGTCAGGAGAGTGCAAAGGTACTGTTTTCTATCAGTTGGCAAGGTGCGCACACAATCCCAGTGTTGTACAGCTTGCTTCTTCACCTTCCCGAAGCTGCCGCTCTCGCCGGCTGCCGGAGCCCAAGAAGCGGCTTCTTCGCGCAAAGACGATTGTGCCGCTCACAGGGCTCTCCTTAGCGCGGCTTCTGCCGAAAGACACCCGGCAGCGGCTCTTACCTCCGGAGAGCATCCTACCTTCCTCTTTAGCTCCTCTTCTCATCTACACCTCGGCAACAAGCTTTTCCACTATGTCTGGCTAGGAAAAACTGTGCCAGCACAGGAAACATCTCCCATCGTGTTCTAGAAGTTGCACGGATGTCTGCCAAGTGTTTGGCAGGAAGAAAAGAAAAGTTGTCCAAAACAGCTTCCAATCGAATGTTCCTGTGATTGGAAAAGTCAGGAGAGTGCAAAGGTACTGTTTTCTATCAGTTGGCAAGGTGCGCACACAATCCCAGTGTTGTACAGCTTGCTTCTTCACCTTCCCGAAGCTGCCGCTCTCGCCGGCTGCCGGAGCCCAAGAAGCGGCTTCTTCGCGCAAAGACGATTGTGCCGCTCACAGGGCTCTCCTTAGCGCGGCTTCTGCCGAAAGACGCCCGGCAGCGGCTCTTACCTCCGGAGAGCATCCTACCTTCCTCTTTAGCTCCTCTTCTCATCTACACCTCGGCAACAAGCTTTTCCACTATGTCTGGCTAGGAATAACTGTGCCAGCACAGAAAACATCTCCCATCGTGTTCTAGAAGTTGCACAGATGTCTGCCAAGTGTTTGGCAGGAAGAAAAGAAAAGTTGTCCAAAACAGCTTCCAATCGAATGTTCCTGTGATTGGAAAAGTCAGGAGAGTGCAAAGGTACTGTTTTCTATCAGTTGGCAAGGTGCGCACACAATCCCAGTGTTGTACAGCTTGCTTCTTCACCTTCCCGAAGCTGCCGCTCTCGCCGGCTGCCGGAGCCCAAGAAGCGGCTTCTTCGCGCAAAGACGATTGTGCCGCTCACAGTGCTCTCCTTAGCGCGGCTTCTGCCGAAAGACGCCCGGCAGCGGCTCTTACCTCCGGAGAGCATCCTACCTTCCTCTTTAGCTCCTCTTCTCATCTACACCTCGGCAACAAGCTTTTCCACTATGTCTGGCTAGGAAAAACTGTGCCAGCACAGAAAACATCTCCCATCGTGTTCTAGAAGTTGCACGGATGTCTGCCAAGTGTTTGGCAGGAAGAAAAGAAAAGTTGTCCAAAACAGCTTCCAATCGAATGTTCCTGTGATTGGAAAAGTCAGGAGAGTGCAAAGGTACTGTTTTCTATCAGTTGGCAAGGTGCGCACACAATCCCAGTGTTGTACAGCTTGCTTCTTCACCTTCCCGAAGCTGCCGCTCTCGCCGGCTGCCGGAGCCCAAGAAGCGGCTTCTTCGCGCAAAGACGATTGTGCCGCTCACAGTGCTCTCCTTAGCGCGGCTTCTGCCGAAAGACGCCCGGCAGCGGCTCTTACCTCCGGAGAGCATCCTACCTTCCTCTTTAGCTCCTCTTCTCATCTACACCTCGGCAACAAGCTTTTCCACTATGTCTGGCTAGGAAAAACTGTGCCAGCACAGAAAACATCTCCCATCGTGTTCTAGAAGTTGCACGGATATCTGCCAAGTGTTTGGCAGGAAGAAAAGAAAAGTTGTCCAAAACAGCTTCCAATCGAATGTTCCTGTGTTTGGAAAAGTCAGGAGAGTGCAAAGGTACTGTTTTCTATCAGTTGGCAAGGTGCGCACACAATCCCAGTGTTGTACAGCTTGCTTCTTCACCTTCCCGAAGCTGCCGCTCTCGCCGGCTGCCGGAGCCCAAGAAGCGGCTTCTTCGCGCAAAGACGATTGTGCCACTCACAGCGCTCTCCTTAGCGCGGCTTCTGCCGAAAGACGCCCGGCAGCGGCTCTTACATCCGGAGAGCATCCTACCTTCCTCTTTAGCTCCTCTTCTCATCTACACCTCGGCAACAAGCTTTTCCGCTATGTCTGGCTAGGAAAAACTGTGCCAGCACAGAAAACATCTCCCATCGTGTTCTAGAAGTTGCACGGATGTCTGCCAAGTGTTTGGCAGGAAGAAAAGAAAAGTTGTCCAAAACAGCTTCCAATCGAATGTTCCTGTGATTGGAAAAGTCAGGAGAGTGCAAAGGTACTGTTTTCTATCAGTTGGCAAGGTGCGCACACAATCCCAGTGTTGTACAGCTTGCTTCTTCACCTTCCCGAAGCTGCCGCTCTCGCCGGCTGCCGGAGCCCAAGAAGCGGCTTCTTCGCGCAAAGACGATTGTGCCGCTCACAGTGCTCTCCTTAGCGCGGCTTCTGCCGAAAGACGCCCGGCAGCGGCTCTTACCTCCGGAGAGCATCCTACCTTCCTCTTTAGCTCCTCTTCTCATCTACACCTCGGCAACAAGCTTTTCCACTATGTCTGGCTAGGAAAAACTGTGCCAGCACAGAAAACATCTCCCATCGTGTTCTAGAAGTTGCACGGATGTCTGCCAAGTGTTTGGCAGGAAGAAAAGAAAAGTTGTCCAAAACAGCTTCCAATCGAATGTTCCTGTGATTGGAAAAGTCAGGAGAGTGCAAAGGTACTGTTTTCTATCAGTTGGCAAGGTGCGCACACAATCCCAGTGTTGTACAGCTTGCTTCTTCACCTTCCCGAAGCTGCCGCTCTCGCCGGCTGCCGGAGCCCAAGAAGCGGCTTCTTCGCGCAAAGACGATTGTGCCGCTCACAGCGCTCTCCTTAGCGCGGCTTCTGCCGAAAGACGCCCGGCAGCAGCTCTTACCTCCGGAGAGCATCCTACCTTCCTCTTTAGCTCCTCTTCTCATCTACACCTCGGCAAAAAGCTTTTCCACTATGTCTGGCTAGGAAAAACTGTGCCAGCACAGAAAACATCTCCCATCGTGTTCTAGAAGTTGCACGGATGTCTGCCGAGTGTTTGGCAGGAAGAAAAGAAAAGTTGTCCAAAACAGCTTCCAATCGAATGTTCCTGTGATTGGAAAAGTCAGGAGAGTGCAAAGGTACTGTTTTCTATCAGTTGGCAAGGTGCGCACACAATCCCAGTGTTGTACAGCTTGCTTCTTCACCTTCCCGAAGCTGCCGCTCTCGCCGGCTGCCGGAGCCCTAGAAGCGGCTTCTTCGCGCAAAGACGATTGTGCCGCTCACAGTGCTCTCCCTAGCGCGGCTTCTGCCGAAAGACGCCCGGCAGCGGCTCTTACCTCCGGAGAGCATCCTACCTTCCTCTTTAGCTCCTCTTCTCATCTACACCTCGGCAACAAGCTTTTCCACTATGTCTGCCTAGGAAAAACTGTGCCAGCACAGAAAACATCTCCCATCGTGTTCTAGAAGTTGCACGGATGTCTGCCAAGTGTTTGGCAGGAAGAAAAGAAAAGTTGTCCAAAACAGCTTCCAATCGAATGTTCCTGTGATTGGAAAAGTCAGGAGAGTGCAAAGGTACTGTTTTCTATCAGTTGGCAAGGTGCGCACACAATCCCAGTGTTGTACAGCTTGCTTCTTCACCTTCCCGAAGCTGCCGCTCTCGCCGGCTGCCGGAGCCCAAGAAGCGGCTTCTTCACGCAAAGACGATTGTGCCGCTCACAGTGCTCTCCTTAGCGCGGCTTCTGCCGAAAGACGCCCGGCAGCGGCTCTTACCTCCGGAGAGCATCCTACCTTCCTCTTTAGCTCCTCTTCTCATCTACACCTCGGCAACAAGCTTTTCCACTATGTCTGGCTAGGAAAAACTGTGCCAGCACAGAAAACATCTCCCATCGTGTTCTAGAAGTTGCACGGATGTCTGCCAAGTGTTTGGCAGGAAGAAAAGAAAAGTTGTCCAAAACAGCTTCCAATCGAATGTTCCTGTGTTTGGAAAAGTCAGGAGAGTGCAAAGGTACTGTTTTCTATCAGTTGGCAAGGTGCGCACACAATCCCAGTGTTGTACAGCTTGCTTCTTCACCTTCCCGAAGCTGCCGCTCTCGCCGGCTGCCGGAGCCCAAGAAGCGGCTTCTTCGCGCAAAGACAATTGTGCCGCTCACAGTGCTCTCTTTAGCGCGGCTTCTGCCGAAAGACGCCCGGCAGCGGCTCTTACCTCCGGAGAGCATCCTACCTTCCTCTTTAGCTCCTCTTCTCATCTACACCTCGGCAACAAGCTTTTCCACTATGTCTGGCTAGGAAAAACTGTGCCAGCACAGAAAACATCTCCCATCGTGTTCTAGAAGTTGCACGGATGTCTGCCAAGTGTTTGGCAGGAAGAAAAGAAAAGTTGTCCAAAACAGCTTCCAATCGAATGTTCCTGTGATTGGAAAAGTCAGGAGAGTGCAAAGGTACTGTTTTCTATCAGTTGGCAAGGTGCGCACACAATCCCAGTCTTGTACAGCTTGCTTCTTCACCTTCCCGAAGCTGCCGCTCTCGCCGGCTGCCGGAGCCCAAGAAGCGGCTTCTTCGCGCAAAGACGATTGTGCCGCTCACAGCGCTCTCCTTAGCGCGGCTTCTGCCGAAAGACGCCCGGCAGCGGCTCTTACCTCCGGAGAGCATCCTACCTTCCTCTTTAGCTCCTCTTCTCATCTACACCTCGGCAACAAGCTTTTCCACTATGTCTGGCTAGGAAAAACTGTGCCAGCACAGAAAACATCTCCCATCGTGTTCTAGAAGTTGCACGGATGTCTGCCAAGTGTTTGGCAGGAAGAAAAGAAAAGTTGTCCAAAACAGCTTCCAATCGAATGTTCCTGTGATTGGAAAAGTCAGGAGAGTGCAAAGGTACTGTTTTCTATCAGTTGGCAAGGTGCGCACACAATCCCAGTGTTGTACAGCTTGCTTCTTCACCTTCCCGAAGCTGCCGCTCTCGCCGGCTGCCGGAGCCCAAGAAGCGGCTTCTTCGCGCAAAGACGATTGTGCCGCTCACAGTGCTCTCCTTAGCGCGGCTTCTGCCGAAAGACGCCCGGCAGCGGCTCTTACCTCCGGAGAGCATCCTACCTTCCTCTTTAGCTCCTCTTCTCATCTACACCTCGGCAACAAGCTTTTCCACTATGTCTGGCTAGGAAAAACTGTGCCAGCACAGAAAACATCTCCCATCGTGTTCTAGAAGTTGCACGGATGTCTGCCAAGTGTTTGGCAGGAAGAAAAGAAAAGTTGTCCAAAACAGCTTCCAATCGAATGTTCCTGTGTTTGGAAAAGTCAGGAGAGTGCAAAGGTACTGTTTTCTATCAGTTGGCAAGGTGCGCACACAATCCCAGTGTTGTACAGCTTGCTTCTTCACCTTCCCGAAGCTGCCGCTCTCGCCGGCTGCCGGAGCCCAAGAAGCGGCTTCTTCGCGCAAAGACGATTGTGCCGCTCACAGTGCTCTCCTTAGTGCGGCTTCTGCCGAAAGACGCCCGGCAGCGGCTCTTACCTCCGGAGAGCATCCTACCTTCCTCTTTAGCTCCTCTTCTCATCTACACCTCGGCAACAAGCTTTTCCACTATGTCTGGCTAGGAAAAACTGTGCCAGCACAGAAAACATCTCCCATCGTGTTCTAGAAGTTGCACGGATGTCTGCCAAGTGTTTGGCAGGAAGAAAAGAAAAGTTGTCCAAAACAGCTTCCAATCGAATGTTCCTGTGATTGGAAAAGTCAGGAGAGTGCAAAGGTACTGTTTTCTATCAGTTGGCAAGGTGCGCACACAATCCCAGTGTTGTACAGCTTGCTTCTTCACCTTCCCGAAGCTGCCGCTCTCGCCGGCTGCCGGAGCCCAAGAAGCGGCTTCTTCCCGCAAAGACAATTGTGCCGCTCACAGTGCTCTCCTTAGCGCGGCTTCTGCCGAAAGACGCCCGGCAG